>NW_026962393.1:297500-335000 GCF_032445375.1 Bacillus rossius redtenbacheri
ACTTTGGACAGCGAAAGTAATGTAGGGCTTCTTTAGCACTGATTTTTCAATGTTTTCTAAATGTCAGCAGTCTACGATGACATAATGGGCAGTTCCACTAATAGTGTAATTTTTTTATGGCAGCTGCACTGTTTAATTTGCACTGCGAGCTGTTTAAATTTACTGCTACACCAAACAGGGAACTTTTCATTTGCAGATGTTATTCAAGGAATCAAATACGTAATTTGTGCTGGAATCACTTGAAAATGGTTAAATTAACTTAGGTATACTTTAGTGTATAGTATGCTGAAAATGTGGAGATAATTTCATGAAGGCTGTTTGCTGTGGAAGCACTAGCAAATCACCTTGTTCAGTGCCACCTGGAATGGCTTTCTTCGTGCACCTCCAAGGATGATGTGATTATTATTGTGAGTAAATTTTGTTTACATTTTCATTGTGTGAATAATAAAACTTTTAACTGTACACACAACAAGCATTTCACTTGGATCTGATGCATTCTCAAGAGTGCAGTTTCTGTTTAGCTTTTAAAACTGGCTGCCCTTCAATTCACTCAAGGTGCAGATGCAAGTTGCTGATGAAGTATTCCACACACATGCTACATTGGAGAAATATTTTAATAAAAATTAAAACTCTTGCAGGATTTCGAATAAAAACTATCCTATTTATCCCTTCTATGTTTTGGTACTGCGAAATTGAGAGAGGTAAGTAAGTTGTGAGGTTATTTTTACTTGCTTGCATGTGAGGTTAGCAGAGCAAAAATATTTTTGAAATTGCAGATACATGGTCACTTTATTTCGTTGCAAACATTTATAAGCTCGTAATCTTATTTAAAGTCTCCATACTTAATGCGTTTGGAAAACCTTCTTTCTCTCAATTTTACAATGGAACAAAATTTTACTTGTATGTGTACATTAATTCCATCTCTAAATGATGTAGGTTTACGCACCGAGATCAGGTACATTGTAGAGAGAAAAACACACGAGTACCTGCTTATTTTGAAGTTTTAATGAGTATATTAAAAAAAAAAAAAAAAAACGATAAAAATATAATTGAAAAAGTATATTATTCACGTATTTTTGAGGATGAGGGGAGGGGGTGTTTTTGTCCGATGGTCGTTTATCTTTAAAGAAATTTCCGTTGGACCTGTGCGTTCTTGCTCTGCCAATTCTCGAAAAATGAAATATTTTAAGTCGTCTTTTATGTGCTAACTTCATTATATTTGGCTGCATTCGTATTTTTATTAGTTTTGAAACATTCATGTCACGGAAAATAATCATAAACCAGGACAAAAACGTTTTGACTAAATGTTCTAGGTTGGTTGTAAAACATTTTCTTATTTTATTTCACATCGGAAACATCTGTTAAGTTGTAAGCTTTGTAATGAATGCGACAGTCACTTGTTCGCTGAAGTGTTTGTTTAAGAAATTAGTATTGTAAATTTGTTTATGGTCTTGTTAAATGAAATTTTAAGTGAAATCATTTGGGAAAACAGAGGCTACAGGAATTTTCAACACAACTTGATGACCGACGTTGTGACTAGTGTGGGAGTGTGTGCTCGTGTAAATATCAATTTTTCTTACTCCTCGTGCCGGTCAACAGGAAAACAGCGAGTGTGTTATCTCATCGCGGGCGTGTGATTGCGTGTGGTAAATTGTGCTAGGTTAATTACCGCAAAACTCCACTGTGTGCAAATATGTAGTGTGTCGCTGTATGCAAATATTTGGTATGTCTTTTTTTTTTTTTTTTTTCAGGCAATACACACTTTGAATTTTACACAATTTCGATGCTGCAACCTAAGTGTATACATGCGAATAGGATTGCTTAAATGAAAAAGTAAAGTAGGAGGTAAGTGCAAATGTTTCCAGGAGGTTATGCACACACAATCTATTTTATGAATTAATAGTTATTATCTAAGAAAATGATAGAAGATTATAAATAATGTGTGCAGAATAATACAGAATTTGCATGTTACACAAAAAAAAAATATATATATATTCCAAATATTGTTAGCAAAATGCACCTAGATTAGTGAGCTGGATTTTTTTTTTTTTTTTGTATTTTTGTTCTGTTGATCCCACGTGGAGTCAAGGCTCCGGGATATAGAACATGTATGTGCAGACAATTAATATTTACATGATGCAAGTTACCAAGAAAAAAAATTTCAAAAAAAAAAAATACATAACATGTTACACAATTTAACTTTATGCAAAACATGAAGCAGCTGTTATCACAAGTCCATTCAACAAATTAACAGTTCAATTTCTCTATTATCAATCAAATTAAAGAATAGCTTCAGAGGGTAGGTAGGATATTCTAGAAGAATTTTTTTTACTGTTTTTTTTTTTAATACTGGTAAATTGTTTTAGTTATTTTCTGTGATATTAAGTTGTAAAGTTTTACTCCCAAGTAATTTAGTCCATTTTCAAATCGCCTAGTGTTATGTTCAACTATCCTCAATTTACTAGCATTTCTGGTGTTATACCTATGTGCGAATATCTAAAAAAAAAAAAAAAAAAAAAAATAATAATTTTTTTTTTCTTCTTTTTCTTAAGAATGAATAAAAAGTTTCTAGAACGTATTCATTTATGGCAGTCAGGACTTTAAGTTTTTTGAATTTTGGTCTGCAGTTAGATGATTTTTTATCTTTTGTTATTATTCTAATAGCTCCTTTTTTTTTTTTTTTTTCCCCAATGTTATATGGCAGAAAGAGTAGAGCTATGGCTACTGTGACATCATGCATTGATGGGAAGGTTATTGTTGGATAACAAAAATTTAGATGATATAATTTTTATTTTTTTCCATACACAACACATTGCAGGTACAATTTTACAGGTTACAGCTGTACCACCTCTAGTATTGCTGCCGACCATCCAACAAATGAGCACACTAAACAGGCATTGATGACATTGTTATCAACGTCTTTTTGAATCTCTCATTATTATACATAACTGCCCACTGAAACAGAGAAACTTCAAAATAGGTGTGTGTGTGTGTGTTTATATATATATATATATATATATATATATATACATATATACATATATACATACATACATACATACATACATACATACATACATATACACTTATATATTTATTTTTTCACTTTGAATTTTGTATGAGGTATACACATGCAAAGATTCACAGCTACTGGGTGGGTGAGTGAGTGAGTGAGTGAGTGAGTGAGTGATTGATTGATTGATTGATTGATTGATTGATTGATTGATTGATTGATTGAGAGAGAGTGAGTGTGTGTGTTAGGGGAGGGGGGGGGGGAAATGTGGTGATTGTGGGGGAAAAAAAAATTTAAAATTGAAATTTTTAAAAAAAAATTTTTTTCTGTAGGGTGCAAAATAGTAGTGCCAACGGCACGTGGTGTTCCCAAGCGGTCACCCATCTAAGTACTAACCACGCTCGACGATGCTTAACTTCGGTGATCGGACGAGAACCGGTGTGTTCATCGTGATATGGCCGTTGGCAATGATATAGATGTTTTTTTTTTGCAGTTTGTATTTGCCACTCGAAATAGCTATACCAGGTGTGATTGTTACAAACAACAGGAGAAATCGTGTAATGAACACTCTTTTACTTCCCCCCCCCCCCTCCCCACACACAACACCCACCACCCTCACCATCCCAACCACCAAAGCCCTCTTCAAAATACACTCTCACACACACACACAAACCCACACTCTATAACTGATGAACATTACCATAACTTCTTAAAGCCATTAGATAATATTTAACTCAAGAAAGGTATTGTGATATGTTTAAAGAAAGAAAGGTGAAACCTTTAACTTTACCAGCAGGTATTAGTATCACTGAGGTATCTTCTAGGTTGTAGCAGCAATAGTAGTAATAATAATAAAATTAAATAAGGTAATAAAAAAGAAAAGTTATACATGTGATCAAATCATGAATGTATAAAACTGGAATGAATTTAAATTTTTTTTATTTTTCTTCATAGGCTGTTTTGAAATTGATGAGTAAGTGCCTCTTCTTTTAAATTTTTTAATGCTGAACACTGTTACATAAGAGATGAATGTTTAGAAAATTTAAAAAAAAAAAAGCTAGCCCAGCCCCCTCCCCCCCTCACACAAAATCCAAACAAAAAAAAACACCCTCCTTCAAAACATCACATAATCATCCAGCCAGCAGTGCAGACGAGAAATTTGCACTCGGGGCCGCCATTTTGACGATAAATTCTTGCATGGCACACCAAAGGTAGGAAAGAATTTAAAAAAATAAAAATAATGGGCGAGCACCCTCGCGTCTGCCTGTAGAAAATGAAGTTAAAAGTAACATAACCTAAAGACAGGCACACACTAGGGTGCTCCCAGGCGGTTGAGAAATTTTTTCCCGCCAAAAGACTTATATATATTATTTATTTTACTGTTTTTGGCAGGGGGCTATGTCGGTCTGTGTGCAAAGTAGTTCCTACTCCCGCCGCCAGGAGCGCGCGCGGTGGGTAGCGATGTTGTTTTTTCTGCTTTCATTTGTTTATTATTTAGAGGGTTAATGCTATGTAAATGTACGCAAGTTTGGTTATGTGTCGGTAGTTGTGCGAGATTTAATTTCCGAAACGAAATTTGACTTTCATCGGCCTGCATTTCTCACTTATTCGGAAAATACATGTGTGTTTATGTATGTATAATAATCGAGTGATTTTGTAATAATTTGGAAGTTTTGTTTGCGTGTGCGATGTGGGGAAGAAAAGGTGTGCACACGAGTCCTAGGGCTATATTTTTTTTTATTGCGAAATATTTACTTCATGTGGTGAAAAATTTTAAATTATTTGTGATGCAAGTGAAATTTTTTTTTTTTTTTCAGTTGGGTGATGTGTTTGTCCTCGTTTGTGTGCAAGGAAGCAAACATGCTGAAGGTAAGGGGCCATAAATGACACTTTAAAATATTAGTTTACCATTAATTTTGGTTAAATATTAAATTGCCATATAAGTAAAATCATGTCAACTGTTGTATTCCACCCAGTATAAGCTGTTAGTAATGGGTACTTAATATAAATAGAATAAATGTAAGCATTTTCGTCTGCATGAAAATTCACTTTTTTTTTGGATCCATTTGTACTGTGGGTAGTTAAATAGTACATTATGTTGTTTTTACTTCGAAGTACAAAACATCTTGTGCATGATTGCAAATTCAAACGCAGTTAAGCATAATATGAATTCGAATTATGTGTGTGTGTGTGTGTATATATATATTTTTTTTTCAGTTTTTTTTTTTTTTTTTTTTTTTTTTTTTTTTTTTTTTTTTTTTTTTTACTGTGTCCAGTTTTAGCACAAATGGAATTATTTTCAAAGTGAATCGATGCAACTGGTCTTTGCCATTAATATTGATATATGATCTAACTAAATTAAATAGAAAGGATTTTTTTATTTATTTTTTTATATATATAAATATATTTGTAGCAATGTACTAATGACCACAGAAGTAAGCAAAAAAAATATATATATATATATATATATCTCAGCCAGTAAACCATGCGTCTTAAAGACTTTTTTTAATGAAAATATTTCTGCCTTGGTTAAGCTTACATTTACTATCATAGGGATTGAGGGAATTGTAGAACAGCAGCAGAAGCATTTCCTTTCATGATCATGTTCTTGGTCCTGAAAAGGACCGTTTATGTAAGCATGTGCACACCAGACCTGCTCACTTGGAGCTGGTGTATTTGGTGACAGCCTTGGTGCCCTCGCTGACAGCGTGCTTGGCCAGCTCCCCGGGCAGCAGCAGTCTCACGGCCGTCTGTATCTCGCGGCTGGTGATGGTGGAGCGCTTGTTGTAGTGGGCGAGGCGGCTGGCCTCTGCCGCGATGCGCTCGAAAATGTCGTTCACGAAACTGTTCATGATGCTCATGGCCTTAGATGATATGCCAGTGTCCGGATGAACTTGCTTCAACACTTTGTAGATGTAGATTGCGTAGCTTTCCTTCCTCTTGCGCTTCTTTTTCTTGTCGCCCTTCGAGATGTTTTTCTGGGCCTTGCCCGCCTTTTTGGCTGCCTTACCGCTCGTCTTGGGGGGCATCGTAGGTCTGAGCTGTGCCGCTGTCGCTAGATGAGTGAGACGGGAACTGAATTTTTTTCGTGAAAAGTTTTCTTGGCTTCTTGTTGCGCGACCAATCGGAGCGCTCCGCGGCTCGTGATTGGTCGCGCTCCGCGGAGGGACGTGTAACAAAAGTAATTTCCAGCGGCCGGGGCGCCACTTTCTCGTAGGTTGCGGACCAGTGTACAGCTTCTTCCTGGTAGCTTGTGTTTTGGTTCGATTTCTTGTGTTCAGTGGTGATTTGTGCATCGAAGTGCTATATTTCGACATCTACGTACCTTCAGGCATCAGCACAGGTGTTTGTGCGTCGGGGCTCTGCCTAGTTACATTTTAAACTGTGTTTCTTACTTCGTGTTACTATGTAAACATTCTGCTTCGTCGGTGATGGATCGATTGTGAGTGTGGGAGTATCGATTCTGTCGCTTTGTGCTTACCTGCAACCAAGATGGCCGACAAAGACACTTTATCATTTCCATTGGGGCAACCTCCACTTTCGCCTCTTCCACCTCGCTCCCAGGGTGCGAATAAATTTTGGGCGACTCCTGGTCGGCATTCTGCTCATGCGGTTTCGTCCTCTTCCGATTCTGATGACGCTTCGCCTCCTGGTAGCCCTGTTGAAAGGAAGCCTGCCAAAATATCGAAGGATGCGGCAAAGGCTATTGTATCTCGCCATTGGTTTGCCTCTCAGCGCCCGAACGACGATGGTGGTAGCACGCCTTCTTCACGCGCCATTGCCCGGGCCGATTTACACAAGTCCCGGCGCACCCAGCTGGACTCCACTTTGGCGCTGAAGCGCCGTGCTGGCTCTTCAGTTGATGCCACAATTGACGCCGTGGCCCGGGGCTGCGCTCCTGCTGCTTCCACTTCGCGGGTGCCATCCTGGCCGGACGATTTGCACCGCATCGACTCTGACGGCCCTGGTGTGAGCCCGCGGCGTCGGGGCTCGCTCCCCGATGTCCATTTGCTCCACCAGGTTGAGGAGACCTGGCGCAGCCTCGCCGCCGGTGCGCCCCTGCCTGGCTCTACTGCCGGTGGGCCCATCTCCAGTTGCCCGGGGCCGTCCACTGATGGCGTCGGTGCTGCCATGGCGTCGGCGCAGGCGGCTTCGGGCTCCCTGTCCCGGGGACCGCGCCGGTCTGCTGTGGCGGACCCTGGCGTGCCTGGCCTGGCCGTCGGTGTCCCTCGTGGCTGTCCCGGGGCTGCCTCTGACACTGCGTCTGTGCCGGGTGTCCTGGCGGCGGCCGACCGTGTTGTCCCGCCGGCCCAGCCTGGTCTTCCTTCGACGCCTGCGCCTGCTGTGGCCCCTCGCCCGCCCGGGCTGTCACCGGATAGTGGTACTGCGCCACGGCGCATTCCGTCAATTGTTGTCAATACCAAACTGAATGTTGACGCCATTCGCGGGAACCGGTCGCTGCGGCAGAAGCTGCAGGGGAACTTCACCGTGGACTATCTTCGGGGCTATCCACGCTATCACCCCACAAGCCTGCACGACCGGGAGGCCCTGCTGACGTATTTCCGGGACCATGGCATCCCTTGCCACACGTTTCCATTGGGTCGGAAGACTTCACCCCGGATTGTCCTGGCGGGTCTCCCCTCCGAGACTTCCCAGGACTCGGTCCTGGAGGAACTGCGTGCCGTTGGGGTGCACCCCGAGTCGCTCCGGCCCCTCACTTCGGAGCGCGAGCTCCACCGGGGCTTCATCAGATTTCTCGTGGTCCTCGCAGATGCCGCGCAGGTCGCCAAGGCCCGAGCAGTCCGGCACCTAGCTGGCCTCACCGTCCAATGGGAGGAGTTCCGGGGCACGGCGCGGCCTCTTCAATGCCACCAATGCCAGAGGTGGGGACACCACGCGGCGGACTGTGGAAATCCCTTCCGCTGTCTCCGCTGCACCCAGCACCACGTCCGCGGGTCCTGCCCGAAGCTACCCGACGAGCCTCCGCAGTGCGTGAACTGCTCGGGGCCACATCCGGCGAATGCTCGTACCTGCCCCACTTACGTGCAGTTCATCGAGGGGCAGCTGCGTCGCCAGGGACCAAAGCCTCGTCCGCCGGGCCAGGACGCCTCTGCGGCGCCTCCTCGGCAGCCCCGTGCTCCGCTTCAGTTCCAGCGCCGGCCGCACGAGGACATGTTCCCGCCGCTCCCTTCGTTCTCTCTTCCGTCATGCCCCTCTGCCGTTTCCTACGCTGGGCTAGTGGCTGGCCAACCTGCGGCGCGTTCCCCGTGCCCACCTTTGGCCCCGGTCCCCCCTGCGCCCCAGCTACCCTCTCTCTTTTGTTCCGTGCCTGGTCCACCTCCAGTTGACTCTTCTTCTGTCTTGTTGCGCGCCCCTCCTCCTGCTCCCACCACTGCTGCAGGTGTTTCGCCTTCCCTCGCTCCTCCCGGCCTGGCGCAGCCGGCGTGTCCCCCGGTGTCGCGAGCCCCTTTGGACTCGAGGGCTGAGGAGGGCTCGCGGGCTGTGCAGCTGCCCGCTGCTTCCTCCCTCGCTGCAGCTCCTGCTCCGGCTCCTGCCCCCCTGCCAGTCCCTTCGGACTGCCCCCCCGCGCCTGTCCTCCCTTCTGATTCCTCTCTGCCGCCTTCCGTGCGCCCTCCGCCCGTGTTCCCGGCTTCCGCTCCCTTTCCTGTGTTTTTTGAGACTTTCAATTGGCTCGCCCGGCTGAATCTCCTCCCGTGGCTGCCGTTCTTTGCCGATGCCATCTTCCGCATCTCTCAGGCTCCTACCCCTCTTCTCCAGGCCGACATTTATTTCCAGTCCATTTTCCACTTCCTCCGGACTGTGCTCCCAGCAGCTTAAGTTTGTCCTCTGGAATGCCCGGGGCATTCGAGCGAAGCTGGGGGACTTCCGGCACTTCCTGTCCACTGAACGGCCTGCCCTTGTCCTCCTCTCTGAGACATGGCTCAAACCCGATCTCCCCTTCTCCGTGCCTGGGTACGTCATCTATCGCTGGGACCGGGACACTCGTGGGGGTGGTGTTGCTCTCCTCATCCTGTCTACCATCCCGCACCATCAGCGCGCGCTGCCCCCCCTCCGCAATGCCGAGGCGGTGGCGGTGCGTCTCCATCTGGCTCCTCATCCTCTCACTGTGTGCTCCGTCTATCTCCCTGAACATGGTCCCTTCCCGGCAGACGACTTGCGTGCTCTCTTCCATCTGGACGCGCGCGTGGTCGTGGGCGGGGATTTCAATTGCCGGCATCGCGCTTGGGGCTGTGTGTCCACGAGCAATCGGGGCACTCAGCTTCAGCGCCTCGTTCAGGGTTCCCCCCGTCTCGCCATTCACGCTCCCCCCTCGTTCACTTTCATTCCATGTCACGTCCGGCAGCGGCCGAGTGTCCTCGACCTCCTCCTTTCTGTTGGACAGGTGGCTGTGTCGGGGCTCGAGGCCCGGGCCGAGCTCACGTCAGATCACACCCCTGTCGTTGGTTTCGTTCGTACCGATTCTCTCCCCCTCCATGGACCCCGCCCGTGGTTCGACTTCAGTCGTGCAGATTGGGGTGCCTACCGGTCTCATCTGGATAGGCACCTCGATCTGCACTTCCATGTCGCTTCCCCGCAGCAGCTCGATGAGCGCGTGCACGTTTTCAGTGATGCTGTGCTCGCGGCTGCTGGCGCCACCATTCCTCTCCGCTCCACTGTCATTCGTGGCACTCCCTTTCCTCCCTACCTTCGATACTTCATCGCGGCCCGCGACGCCGCGCGGCGGCGGTGGCAGTCGTCCCGCGCCGTTGCTCGTTGGCTCGACTATGTGCACCTGCGGGCGCGGTGCCGGGCGCTCACTGAGGAGTGGCTCGCGGCGGAGCGGGTCCGTAAAGTGTCTTCCCTCTCCTTCCAGTCGGGGTCCATATTCCGGTACGCGCGGAACCTTCGTGCCACGCCGTCCATCATCCCGCCCCTGGGTGGGGGGCCGCAGGGCCTTTGCGAGTCCCCTGCCCAGAAGGCGGAGCTGCTGGCGGATTCATTTCACTCGTCATTCACCCCTCGTATTCCCCCTGGGGTGGTTTCCCTCCTTCCCACTCATTACACCCCACCTCCTCCGCCCGCACCCGGTGACATCCGTCTGTCTACCCCGGGGGAAATTCATTCCATTATCACGCACCTTCGTGTCACAACTGCTCCTGGGCCAGATGCCATTCATCCACGGCTCGTCTTCTCCCTGTCTCGGAAGGCGACCGTGTACCTCACCAAGCTTGTCAACGGTATTCTCCTCACGGGTCATTTCCCCACTGCGTGGCGGGCTGCGATCGTCGTCCCCATTCCGAAGCCGCGTGCCAATGCTCATCTTCCTTCGGGCTACCGGCCCATCAGTCTCCTGTCTGTCCTTTCAAAAGTGGCCGAGAGAGTCCTCCTCCGCCGGCTGGAGCATCATCTCACCCCTCTCGGTCCCCTTCCATCATTTCAATTCGGGTTTCGGCGCGGGCTGTCGGCTCAGCACGCCGTGGCGCGCGTCGTGGACCAGATCACCGCCGGTTTCACCTCTTTTCAACACTCTGGTATCATCCTCCTCGATCTTTCGAAGGCCTTCGATACTGTCAACCATCACGCGCTCCTCATCAAGTTGGCATATCAGGGCTTCCCTCCTGCCCTCATTCACATTATTTACAACTTTCTTTCACATCGTTCATTTTGTGTCCGTGTCTCTCATGTCGTTTCGCAGTCCCGCGTCATCCCTGCTGGCGTCCCTCAGGGTGCCATCCTGTCCCCCCTCTGGTTCTCCCTCTTCACTTCTGACATCCCTACTCCTCCGCATTGTTCTCTCACCTTGTACGCTGATGACACCGCCATTGTCACATCATCTCGTCACGTCGCGGACGTTCCCGTCCGCCTTACGGCGGCGGTTGCATCCATCACCTCGTACTACCATTCTTGGGGAATCCTGGCGAATGCCGGCAAATCGCAGGCGGCGTTTTTCACCCGCCGCTTCCCCCGCCCCCCGCCCCCTGTTGTTTCACACGGTGTTCCGATTCCCTGGTCCCCGGTGGTGACGTACCTGGGTGTCCGTCTGGACTCCGGCCTGCGGTGGGGGGCCCACATCACCGAGTCAATTTCCTCGGCCAGGCGTGCCCTCCACGCGTTGGCCCCTCTCCTCCGTCCGGCGTGTCCTCTCCCGGTTCCCATCCGGGTCAACTTGCTCCGGCTCTACGTCTTTTCTATACTCCTTTACTGCTCTCCCGTCTGGGCGCACGCCTCCCCAACTACCTTCCGCTCTCTTCATATATTCTTTCATTCCGCCCTCCGCTTGCTGCTGGGGAAGCCACGCTGGACGCCCATTCCTGAGCTCCTGGACGCAGCTTCCCTTCCGCCCATTCTCGATCTGATCTATTCCCGAGCTGACCGGTTCTATTCCTCCCTCCGCCGCTCTCGGTACCCTGACGTCAATAACATTGCTCTGTATGACCGGTCCGCTTCTTACCCTCACCGCCGCCTCCTTGATTACCGTGCTCACCACCCGCCCTGATTCTGTCTGGGTCTCCGACGCGCGTCCCTATCCATCACGGCCCTTCTGTTTCCGTTCTTTCTGCAGGCTGCCTGTGCGCCATCCTGCCCATTGCGCTCTTCCTCGGGGGCGCTTCTGCTACCCCGACCTCTCTCCCCCCAGAGTGTTCTCACATGTCTGTTTAGCTGTATGTTCTGGTTGCATCTTACCTGTGATTTTGTATTCGCCTGCATTTTGTAAATAAATTCGATTGTTTGGGGGGGTTTTTTGGTCTATTTTTCCCCTCGTGCTTATGTACTTGTCTCGTGTCTTTTTTGATTGTATCCTTTTTTTTTCAGTTCTTGTTTTTTCATCTTCCTTTAGCAAGAAGAAACGTGATGTTTGGCATTGCTGTGTGTTTAGCTCGTAGCTTAGGATAGTGGTGTATATTTATTTATTTATATATATTATCTCCTTGTTGTTCCTGTATTCATTGTAACCTCTTTTGTATGTATTCTTGGCCACGGCCTCTGTATTCTCACCATCCGGTTAATAAACGAATTTTTGAAAACCAAAACCAAGACTCGCTCCAGCAGGGCAGGACTTCAGTTCCCAGTGGGGCGCATCCACAGGCTGCTGCGCAAAGGCAACTACGCAGAGCGTGTCGGGGCAGGCGCCCCGGTCTACTTGGCCGCGGTGATGGAGTACCTGGCCGCCGAGGTGCTGGAGCTGGCGGGCAATGCTGCGCGCGACAACAAGAAGACCAGGATCATCCCGCGTCACCTTCAGCTGGCCATTCGCAACGACGAGGAGCTCAATAAGCTCCTGTCAGGCGTGACCATTGCCCAGGGTGGCGTTCTGCCCAACATTCAGGCAGTGCTGCTGCCCAAGAAAACCGAGAAGAAAGCCTAAGCCCCTTGTTTGCTTCTCAGGTTTGAAAAAAAAAAAAAAAAAAAACGGTCCTTATCAGGACCAAAAAACATAATTCGTTGAAAAGGAACTGTTTGCTGTTAATCTCTGATGAAATAATGTCCTATGAAACCTGTTGTTTGGAACACAAACTTCACACTGTAACACATGATTGTTTAAAAGCTACGCAGCTATTCGCATGCACGTGCGCGCGCGCGCACACACACACACACACACACACACACAAACACAAACACAACAGCAGCAGCAGCAGCAGCAGCAGCTGTGATTCTTTGCATGTTTCAAAGTGAAAAAAAAAAAAATATATATATATATATATATGTATGTATGTATGTATGTATGTATGTATGTATGTATATAAATAAATAAAAAAAACACACACACACACACACACTTGTTTTGAAGTTTCTTTTTGTTTCAACATGTTTCAGTGGGCAGTTATGTATAGTAATGAGAGAATTAAAAAGATGTTGATAACAATGTGAACACAAATAAATAGTTTCCTTGTGTATTACTTGGTGTACCTAAGTATGAATCAGTGCACATTGCCTTTAAGCAATGTTATGCGGTTGAACAGATAGTTGCAGAAGTTGCTAGAAATATTGAAAAATTTCCTTCTGCGAAGCTAGCTTGAATTAAAGTCTTGCTCTCTCAACATTCACTGCATGCACATTGTAATGTAAGTTATGTCAACCTGGTTATTCACGTACTGTTAACTCCATGGCATGGCTGTTGAAACTGCTACCTCTGCACCATGTAAAAGCACTTTTTCATATGTGTGTTTGCCTAGCCAAGGTTTTTGTACGCCTACTAGTTGTGGGATTTATTTTTTTTATTTTTTCCCCCCTCCTTTATGAGTGTTGTGTTTGCATGGTGAAACAGTAACTGCAACCTTCCTTGAATCTGTATGATGGCCCTGAAAAGGGCCGTTTTGTAAGGTGTGGCACAGCTGGCCTACCCTCCGAAGCCGTACAGAGTGCGGCCCTGCCTCTTCAAGGCGTACACGACGTCCATTGCGGTGACGGTCTTTCTCTTGGCGTGCTCTGTGTAGGTGACAGCATCGCGGATCACGTTTTCCAGGAACACTTTGAGCACGCCTCGTGTCTCCTCGTAGATGAGGCCCGAGATGCGCTTCACTCCACCGCGCCTGGCCAGCCTACGAATGGCCGGCTTGGTGATGCCCTGGATGTTGTCACGCAGCACCTTCCTGTGACGCTTAGCGCCACCTTTCCCCAGACCTTTTCCGCCCTTTCCGCGCCCGGTCATGTTTGCGTGCTCCTGTTTCAGCTGGGAATGTGCTGCTCGGCCGCCGCCGCTTTTCATCACTGGGGCGAAGCCCCTCAGCGCGGGGGAGGTACAAGCCTTTTGAGGGGCTCTTGTCCTCCCTTTTTGGCATCATACAGTGGCGTGAGGGTGAGAGAGGGAAAGGCCCCCTCCTCCTCTCGTCTGTCAATTGTCTTTCTGAGCCTGCAGCGCAAACCCAGCCGTCATCTCGAAGGAGAGGGGTGTTGCCACTCCTCTCCTTGGTACCCTTTTGATTCACCCCCCCTCCCTGCCCACTAAAGGAGAGAGTGTAGGCAGGCGTCCCCCACCTGCCTCGTTCCCTGTCTAGTTAATTAAAATAAATTTTGAATATAGTGGGTCTTAATGATCAGAATTGTCTGAAAATTATTATAGTTAAGCCAAAAAATGGGTGCATTAAGTGCCTAAGTTACGCTAATCGGCCGCAGAAGCGCGGCCCTAACTCCAGGAAGGTGCTGCATGAAGTCTGGTTGGATAAACGAAGGCGGTGCTTCGAGTTGTTAGGTTTGGATATTGGCTCTAGCCAATACACAGCCTGATTTTGAGTGTATGTTAGATTTAATGTAATTCATTTAGTAATTATTAGGAATATTATTTATTTATTTTCTGCCTGAATGTGGTGTAGTCTTGACTTTATGTGTGAGTTTGAATTTTTTGTATAAATAAATCGAGCTGTGCGGGAGCGAAGTCGGTGCTTCGCTCTGGTTGGCTGGATCGGCTCCGGCCGGGAATTCTCTTGACGGTCCGGGACCGAGAATAGTATTTACTTGTGAGCTGTGGCGCAAAGAGACACTCGGCGCGAGAGCGGCCGCGTCTGTACTCATTTTTTACTTAATTATTGTAGATCTACGGCCATTTTAGGGCGTTTTAGACGTCTATTTATGTCTGGATTATAATCGCCTATGCGTTTAATAACCGGGTTGTTGTGAAGTGGGAGTTTATGAAAAAATTTATTGTTGCGAAAAACAAGGTAGTTTTTAATTAAGGGAATTTTTAGTCGTTCGTGCAGTTCTACTGTCCTTGTCCTGGGAGGGGCGTTCCCAATTATGCGGAGGTATTTATTTTGTATGACTTGGAGAATATTTTTATAATAGGTGGATACATTACCCCAGACTTCGTTACCGTACATGAATGCTGAGCGGACAGTAGAAACATAAATTAGTATTTTTAGGTGACGAGGCAAATTACTGCTTTTAAGTAGTGGGTAAAGTTGGTGAAGTTTAGCCAATGCCGACCCCCTGAGTTTATTTATATGTGTATTCCATCTTAGCTTTCTGTCGATAGTTAATCCTAAGTAGGTTGCAGTTTCTGAATAGGGAATTATTTCGTTATTTAAAGTTACATTTCGTGTTGGATTAAGCCGACGGTTGGTAAAATTTAAAGCCTGTGATTTAGTGGGATTAGTTTTAATTTTCCATTTATTGAACCATATTTCGAGATCGTTTAATTGAAGTTGTGTGCGTAGGATTGCATACGGTAAACTTTTGTCGTGGGTAAAGATAACTGTGTCGTCTGCATACATTTGGATGTTTGAATGAGTAATTGGTATGTCAGCAGTATAAATATTGTATAGAAATGGAGAAATGGCAGAGCCTTGAGGTACTCCAGCAGTGATGGAGCGAGTGGAAGAATGGCCTTTGTCAATGGTAACATAGAATTTCCTATCCTGAAAATAGCTGGTTAGTAATTTGATGTAACAATCAGGAAAATTGAAAGAAATTAATTTTTGTATCAGACCAGGTATCCAGACTTTGTCGAAAGCTTTGGCGACATCTAGGAATACTGCTATTGTGAATTCTTTTTTCTGCATGGCAGCCATGGTTTCTGTAGTAAATTTTGTGAGTGCGTGAACTGTAGAATGTGCTGAGCGAAAACCAAATTGTGTATCCGGGATAATATTGTGTACTACAGAATGAAATTGTAGTCTTGAAAGTAGTAATTTCTCGAATAATTTACTAATGGAACTAAGGAGAGATATTGGCCGTCTGTTGGTAGGAATTGTAGGAGGTTTTCCAGGTTTAGGTAAAGTGATAATTTTTGCAGTTTTCCATATCTGCGGAAAATGTTGATAAGTCAAAATAGCATTAAATAGATTTAAAATGGCAAGGAGTGCATTTACTGGCAGGTTTTTAATTAATTTATATGTAATTTTATCATGTCCTGGGGCTTTATTTTCTTTAACGCGTTTTACAATTGTGAGTAATTCTGGAAGTGTAATTAAATCTGGATTGGAAATTACTGGGGCCTGTTGGAAATTATTTAAGTTTGCAAGCACCTCTTGTGTGAATTGTGGGTCCCCTAAATCATTATTAGGTGAAAATTGCTCCTCGTAGCTATCTGCTATTGCATTTGCTTTATCGTCTGGTTCGTACAGCATTTCTCCTGTCGGTGCTTGAATTGGGTTAGAATTAGTATTTTTATGTTTGTTTCTTAATATTTTTGAAATTTTCCAAAATTTATTCATATGGTCGGAAAGTTCAGACATGAAGTTCTCCCAGTTAGTTATTTTTAATTTGTTAAGAGTGTTTTTTAATTGTTTTTTCAAGGAGAAATATTTATCTTTGTTTTCTTTAGTGCGGTGTTTTTGATAAACGTGTCGCGCGTGTCGTTTATTAGTGAGTAGGAGGTCGGCCTCCGGGAATGCTTGTTTAAGGAATTCTCGCCTGTTTAGGAATTTAGTGTGTTTTTTAAGAGTATTTATTAGCGTACTTTGAATTAGTTCCGCGGCAGAGTCTACGTGTTCAGCTGATGTTATTTCCAAATTATTGACAAATAGTTCCTCTGTTTCTATTTTAAAATTTTCCCAGTCAACTACAGGTGTTTTACAAAGGACTGCATTTGGGTGTTTTAAGATGTTCGCTTCCAGAAGACAATGAACGGGCAGGTGATCTGAATCTAGTTCTGGGAGCACTTCCATTTCAATATTTAAGTGTTCAATGTTAGTGAGTATTAAATCTAAAACATCTGGCTGGTGATTTAAATTTGCATGATAAAAAGTTGGGGTGAGCGGGCCTCGAACTGTGTATTTATTTAGTGTGGAGTGATGAGCAAGTCTGTTCCCTTTGACATTAATATACCTGCTATGCCATTGCGTATGTTTGGCGTTTAAATCGCCAGCTATAATAAAAGGGTATGGTTGATCAATTAATTTATTTAAATCTTCGTTTAGTAAGGGCTTGTTAGGCGGATTATATGCTGCAACTAAAGTTATGTGGCCTGTTTGAGTGCGAATATTTATAGAGGTGTTTTCTATATTGGTAGTTGAAATTGTTTTATTTAAATGGTGTGGTATTCTGTTGTGTATTAAAATTAGTGTCCCTCCGCCTTGAGTTACTCTGTCTGTGCGGTAAGTAATATAATTTTTAATTATTAAACGTTTATTAGGTTTAAGAAAAGTTTCATTAATTAGGGCCACCTCCACGCCGTACATCTCTAATACGCGCTCCAGCTCGTATAACTGTTTAAATATGCCATTGGCGTTCCAGTAGAGCAGGGAAAGGGAGCCAGGATGCGCTGCTGCGGGATGTACTACCATTACTCGCAGCCCATGAAAGTCGTCAGGGCCTGCACGAGCAGGAGGGTCTTCATGGATGAGTCGGCGACTGAGTTGGCGAGGAGCATGTAAGGTTTCATGTGGGCCATAAAGGCCACGAAGTTGGCGTCACGGAGGAAATTCATGAGGTCTCGGAGGTCGGAAAGTGAGGATTGGATGCCAGCGCAGTCGCCTGAGGGAGATGGTCCGGGGGTGGGGAGGGATGGAGGGGAGGGGGGTGATTTTGGAGTTGCGGTGGGCTGGATCGGCGGGTTTTTCATGGGAATAGGAAGCTGTATGTTTCGTGTTTGTGTTTGCGGGGGGTTGAGTGCCGCCTGCGCAAAAGAAAGCGTGGGACGAACAAGTTGCGCCGGGGCGCGAGCAGGAAGCTGCGGGAAATTTGCTGGCGAATCCTGTGGTGCACGAGGCAGAGCGGGCTCAGCGTGCGAAGACGCAACATTTCGTCTGAACTGGACTTGCCTCAGGTATTCGGGGCAGAGCTTTGAGTTGCCCTCGTGCACTCCCTTGCCTTTGCAATTGGCGCAGTTGGGATTTTTGCCCAAGTTGGGGCAGGCGGCGTAGGTATGGGGCCCGGCGCAGTGTTTGCAACGAGTGGCCAATCTGCAGAAATTCTTAGTATGCAAGAACTGCCAGCAGTTCATGCATTGGGCTACATCTGTTACGCGTTTCTTGTACTGTGTCACTTCAACTTTTGTCATGTTGACGACTTTGAGAGTGGTGAGCAGCGGCAGTGTGTCATTTTTTGAGGCAGTCACACAGAAACGGGGCAGTGGTTCCTCCCAGGTGTTTGTGGGGTCGGCAGGGTCCGAGCATTTAGCTTTAAATTGATAGACGTCGAGGACAGTGTAGCCGCGCGCCTCGAGGTCCTCTTTGATGGCTTCAGTTGGGGTTGAGCGGGGCATCTTAATAACAACTTTTTGCGGAAGTTCTGAGGCTGTACTATAGGTGAAATAGGGTATTGGAACAGAGTCAAGATACGTTTTTAGTGCTTTGTAGGCCTGCTCGTGCTCACACGAGATTTGCAGCCCCTCGCGAACGAGCGAAATCTGCGCGCCCCCGGGGGCCAGCACTCTCATGCGCGACACGAGCTGGTTGTACAGACTTTGGTCTGGAACAATCAGCCTCAGTGAGTGTTTTCTCGGTTTGTTGGCGCGCGGCGTGCTGGGAGAGGCGGTCGTCTCGCCGTGTCTGTGCGCGCCCTGGGTGGGCGCGATAAGCGGTGCTGACGCGGCGTCTGCGCCGGCGTCTGCGATAAGTGCGTGGGTGGTCCCTGCCGCGGGCGGGGGGCCGGCGCTCTCAGCTAGCGCCGCGAAACGGTTCGAAACCGCGATGGTACGAGTCCTGGCTGCGAGCGGAACTTTCCTCTGTCTTTGTCGTTGTTCTTGCCATTCTGTTTCTCCTCTTTCCTCCTCTCTCCGTTCCAGTTCATTTTTCTTACGTTCCATGCTACGCAGCCATTCCAAGTACGAGGAGTAAGCTGCTTGTGAGACATTAACTGTGCCGGGAGGCGGCTGTTCAGTCTGTGCGGGGGTTTGTTCAATTGTTTCCATGTTGGTAACGTCCTGGGAGGTGTCAGTTTGAACAGTCTGTTCAGGCACAGTGACCTGGAAACTGCCGCCGTCGTACTGAACTAAGGCTGCGCCGGGTGGTAGGTTTTCCGGAAGGGAAATGGTAGGGATGTCCTGCGCGGGCATGACCCCGACCCCCTCAAGGGCTGGCCCTGAGGCCTGGTCGTCGGAGAGACGGAACTCCACTGAAAAACCTGTGTTGTGTGCAGTTAAACTATTAAACGTGTGTCCCTATACGCTGGATGACTGGCTCGCCGCTGACCTTAACAGGCTAGGCTCGAGGTGACCCTTAAGGAATTTAAAAATCTTCCCCGGGTCGGCTGCCAGTCATGTGTCCACGAGCTACTGGTGACGCGACGCGAAGCGAAGAGGAAAGGCCGCACTCCGACGTCCGATCAGCTCGGAGGCTAGGTTGAATCTGTGCTGCTCGGCCGCCTCTGTCGTTAGTTTCTATGGATCGACTTCTGTGCTGTGATTGGCTGTTCTCGCCAGCCAATGGAGATGCCGGGCCAATCGCAGTGCACCACAGCTTTAACAAAACTGTTGAAATTTTTACAGCACGCGCAGACGGACCACGATGGCGCGCACGAAGCAGACGGCTCGTAAATCTACTGGAGGCAAAGCGCCGCGCAAGCAGCTGGCCACCAAGGCGGCTCGCAAGAGCGCGCCGGCCACGGGGGGAGTGAAGAAGCCACATCGCTACCGCCCTGGCACTGTCGCGCTGCGAGAAATCAGGCGCTACCAGAAAAGTACCGAGCTGCTTATCCGCAAGCTGCCCTTCCAGCGCCTGGTGCGAGAGATCGCCCAGGACTTCAAGACAGACTTGCGCTTCCAGAGCTCGGCCGTCATGGCGCTGCAGGAGGCCAGCGAGGCTTACCTGGTGGGGCTCTTCGAGGACACCAATTTGTGCGCCATCCACGCCAAGAGGGTCACCATCATGCCCAAGGACATCCAGCTTGCCCGGCGTATCCGTGGCGAGCGTGCTTGAGTTCCTTGCCATTTTTTTTGCAAGGGGGAAAAAAAAAAACAGCCCTTATTAGGGCTAAAAATAACTGTCAAATTTGAAAGGAAAACAGTTGTCTGGCTTTTTGTACCTATTAGCTGTCGTTGACCTTTACCCAGCCAATAATATATTACATTAATAAGAATTTGGAAAAACACAGTTATAGTGTCTGTGTTTTGAGGTGGTTGTTTATATTGTACACAAAAGATTTGCACACAATGCAATGTATTCTGCATAGGAAATAAAAACTCTTCAAACAGTGCCTGTCTGCAGTAGCAGCACCATCAGCAGCAGCAGCAGCAGCAGCAGCATAAAGTTCACCATTAATACCCTGAGACCTAATCCTTACAAAAAAAATATGTGTGTGTGTGTGTGTATATATGTGTATATATATATATATGCTGAAATAAGAGTGAGATGTTTGTAAGACGTTTTCCTGCTTAAAAACTTTAAATAATTTTGCACCTAAACTATACACACAATGTAATTGATAAATTTCTTTATTTATTTATTTATTTCCCCCGCTTCAAATACCATAAGAAATTTTTTAACCAGAATTTTACCTAACGGCAGAGGTGTGGCTATAGGAGGCAATGATTGCAACAACTGATACCTTCATGACTAGTATTGTTGGCCCTTAGAAGGGCCGATAAGGTGGTACAGTGCCACGGAAAGTGCCAGCGGTCCTGCTGGCATCTTCATTTCCGCTTTGGGGCTGCTTTCTTGGGCGACTTGCTCTTTGGGGCAACCTTCTTTGGCTTTGGAGCACGGGGTTTCTTCGTGGGAGGTTTGGACACCTTTTTTGCCTTTGAAGGTGCCTTCTTGGGCTTGGGGGTTGCAGCTGCTGCCTTTTTTTTCTTTTCTGCTGTAGGCGGAGTCTTCTTGACTGGTTTCTTGCCCACCGCTGCCTTCTTGGCTACGGATCGCTTCTTTTCCTTAGGGGCAGCTGCACCACGCTTGCCGCTTGGAGCCTTGGGCTGGTCCGGAGCACCGGTGGTCCCTGAAGCCAGCTTGAAGGAGCCAGACGCACCCTTGCCTTTGGTTTGGACAAGCTCGCCGCTAGCCACTGCTGCCTTCAAGTATTTCTTGATGAAAGGTGCCAGCTTTTCCGCATCTACTTTGTAGGTAGAGGCGACGTATTTCTTGATGGCTTGCAGTGATGAGCCGCCCCTTTCCTTGAGGCTCTTGATCGCAGAGGCCACCATTTCAGATGTGCGCGGGTGCGCGGGCTTGGCTCGTGGCTTCTTCGACGCAGCCTTGCCTTTCTTCGGGGAAGCTGCCTGTGATGGGGCAACAGCTGGTGCTGCAGTCGCTGCTGCGGTATCTGCCATGACGAGACTGATCCTACAGAATGCAAGAGCAAAGTGAAAATAAAATTTTTCTCTCTATTTATTTTTATTTTTCCTAACCTAAGTTAAAACTAAGTGTGTTTGGGAGGGGTCCGGGTTAGGGAGAGACTCTAAGTGCGTCTCAGGCCGCAGCCTATACGCTCTAATCATGCAGGGGGTACCATGCAGAAAAGGGAACATGCATCGTGTGCTAGGAGGGGGATTGGCCAGCCATGGCAGCGATTGGCGCCATGACTAACTCCCCTCACTGACTATTCTAGACTAAAACTAGATAAGTTGGGCCCAGGTAAAACCTGCATAGACACAGGGAAAACCCTGGGCACTTACATGCGGGATGCAAAATTTCATGCATTAATTACATGCGGGTTGGCTACGGGAATAGAAGGATGGCTCAGGAAGAAGAGTTGGAAGAGTAGAAAATATCTACTAAGCAAGGGCGGGCACTTGGACTTTTTTGTCCGCATTTGGGTGTTTGGTCATGACTGGTTTTTAGGGGGCGACTTCGTCGTTTCCCCCAGGCTGCCAGCCAGCCAGGTGAGCTGAAAGAAAGAAAGGTGCATCTTACAACTATGAGTTATATGGCCGCGGCACCCAGGTTGCCCCAGTTACCACGGCCATGTATGCCCGACACATTGCGCTGCCAGCCTGGGCATGTCAATCATTGGCTAGTCCAATGTTGATTATTTGCACCGCAGGACGTGGTCAGACACATGGTCGGACACCTATTCTTCGATAGTGAGTCTACTCACTTATTAATTAAAAATAAACATTCCTATGAGAGTGGGGAATTTGTGTGTTGGTGTATTCATTAGGGCCCCGCTGGGCCAAAAAATAATTAGGGCCCCGATGGGCCAAAAATTCATTCATTAGGGCCCCGCTGGGCCAAAAGCATGTGTGTCGCCGGATTCGCATGGGCAGGGGGGGGGGGGGATTTAATTCAGTCACAATGTGCTGCCAGCCTGAGCATGTCAATCATTGGCTAGTCCAATGTTGCATATTTGCACTCCAGGACGTGGTCAGGCACATGTTTAGAATTTATTACTTAATGCTAATATTAGGACTTAAAGTTATGTCTTAAGAAATTAAAATACTTAATACTAAGTCTGGAGCTGCCAGAAATACGAGTGTAAAACTGCGCGATTCTTAAGCAGAATTTTCTCGCCAGTCCGCAACCACAGAGTTGGGGTCGGGCCTCGGCTGAGCGCAGGTGCGCTGTGATTGGCCGGAGCCTCCAGCCAATCACGGGCCACTACGGTGGTCGATGCGCCAGGATGGATTTCGGGCGTTTGTATTTTTGTGTTTCGTCGGGATCATAATTTCCGAGTGAGGAAATATGCGGATTTAAACTATTTACGCATTTATCGTAAAAAGTTTGTGTTGTACGAGTGTAAAAGTCTTGCAAGGTCTCTGACTCAGTTTCACGATGCAATGCTTCTACAGGGCAGTATCGTGGGGCGTCTGTGGCGATTCGAATGCACCTATTCTGAATCCTCTGCAGTTTTATTAGGTGTGTGGGGGCAGCTGTTGCCCAGACTGGGGCTGCATATGTAATTATTGGGCGTATTAGAGCATTGTACAGCAGTAGGCCGGTTTTAACCTTGCTGCCGCATCGTCTACTCATTACTGGGTATAGTGCACTGATCCTAGCCTGCGCTTGCGCTCGCCTAGTGTCAATGTGATTGCGCCAGAGTAGTTTTCTATCCATGTGAACACCTAGATATTTCACTACCTCCTTATGCGGTATTTGTTCGTCAAACAAACGTATTTGCGGCCTGCGTTCTACAGGCGGGAGATTTTTACGAGTAAATACAATGGCCTCTGATTTCGTTGTATTTACTTTTATACGCCAAGTCGTGCACCATTGTTCGAACTCAGTGAGCGCGACTTGCAGTCTGTTGGTAGCTAGCTGGAGGTTGTGGGACCTGCTATACAGCACTGTGTCATCTGCATAGCAGCCCAGCTTTACTAGTCGGTGTGCGGGGCGTGGCATGTCACTGACATATATATTAAAGAGTACAGGGCCTAAGATGCTTCCCTGTGGTACACCTGCTCTTATTTGTTTTATGTCTGACAGAGCTCCTTCAGTAGATACTCTAAAGGTTCTGTCTGCTAAATAGGACGCGACTAGTTTAATATAACAGTCTGGAAATCCTGTTTGGTATAGTTTGTAGATTAGCCCCGCATGAAATACTCTGTCGAAGGCTTTCTCTACATCTATAAACGTAGCGACTACATAATCCTGTACATTAAATGCGCTTGTGATTTCTTCTGTCAGGCGCACGAGCTGATGTACTGTCGAGTGTGTACTGCGAAAGCCGAACTGTTCATCCGGCAGTATGTTATTTTCGTGTATGTGTACATTAAGTCTGTGTAGTATAATACTCTCCACGACTTTAGACACAGTACTTAGCAGACTGATAGGTCTGTAATTCTGTGGCAGTGTTTTATTTTTACCTGGCTTGTGAAAGACTATAACTCTAGCCTCTTTCCACTGTGAGGGGAAAATATTTAACCGAAACATTGCATTTATGCACTCAGCTAGATATTCGAGTGTTTCGTTCGGGAGTTGTTTGAGGACAACAGCCTGTATGCCGTCATTCCCGGGAGCTTTTCGCGGCTTCATTTTCTTGATAGCACGCTTTATTTCTTGCGCCTGTGTAAGTAAAGGCTCAGAGGTTGTGGGCAGTCGCAATTTAACACGTAGTTCGCGGTAAATTTGCGCCGTGAATATCCTATCGCAGGGCTGCATGTTGGGCTGGAAAGCTGCTTCCAGTGTGTCAGCGAAAGCTTGTGCCTTATCACAGGGCTGAAAAACTACACCATTGTTTGTTTCAAGGGGCGGGATTTTTTCCGATTTATTTAAAATCCGCTTCGTCATTGTCCAGGCACTTCCGTCCTGGGTGTCGAGTCGCGCGATTTTAGTTTCCCACTGGCTGCCTCGCCAGAGTGAGATTTCGTCTGAAATGAATGTTTGTAGTTCATTTATTCGGCGTTTCGTCTCTTGTGTACGACGCCGTGTGTATTCACGCCGCAGTCGATTTTTTTGTGAAATCAAGCTGCGGATGTATTCTGGCAGCTCGTCGTGTGCTAACCTAACCTCCTTTTCTGGGATGCACTGGCTAATACCATCCTGGATTTTTTTTGTTAGGTCTAATATCGCGGAATTTAAATTGTCGCTGTTTTCAATAGTTATTTCGGCCGCGTCGGGGAGATTTACTGTTAAAAAGTTTTTAAATTGTTGCCAGTCCGCGTTTTTATAGTCCCTGACTTTTCGTGGCTGGTTGGAGTCTATATTTGCGTCATCAAATTTTAAATGAACATGGAAATGATCCGATGACATGTCGTGTACAACCTCGAGTTCGAATCCCGTGTTGACACGTTTGTTCAGGGCGATATCTAAAATATCAGGCATGTCGTTCAGTCGACCAGAGTCATGTGTGGGCTCTGAGGGAGCATGTACAGTATAGTTTTTGTTGAGTTGGTGAGTGTAGAGTAGTCTGCCGTTCGCTGTAGCGCGCCTGCAGTTCCACTCTATGTGTTTGGCATTGATATCGCCTACAGCAAGGAAGCTCGGGGCCGCTCCATATAAAGTATCCAGGTCTGCCTCGCTGAGGGACCTGCCTGGTGGGGCGTACATTGCAATTAATTTAATTTGTTGCCGATTTATATTTAAATTAATTCCTATAGCCTCCAGTTGTTGGAAATCAGGGAGCTGGCAGGCAGTGTGTTGTACACTTGTGTGTACAGCAAGGGCTACTCCACCGCCTCGTGCGTCTCGATCGCGCCTATAAATGACATAATTTAATATTGTCAGCCTGTCTGTCGGAGTCAGATGCGTTTCGTTTATCGCAGCTATTTTTATTTTATGTTTATCCAGGTGGTTGATAAATTCCGGTAGTTTATTTTTAATGCCGCGTGCATTCCAGAAGAGGAGGGAATGTAACTTAAGACTAGTGGCTGCGTGTGTGCTGCAATTCGGTGCCGAATTATTGTAGGTCATCGACAACGACCCCAGCAAGCGCACACACGCAATCCATGGTGGCACGTATTTTGTCAGCCATGGATTTGGACGTGTCTAGCCAGATGACTAGAAGCTGGCACAGAGGGCCGATGGCACTCTGCAGTTGGGCGTTGCCTATGATGGCCTCGTGGGAGCGGATGACCGCCTGGATGTCCGCAAGCTGCGGTGCCTGGGCGCTGGTGGACGGAGTCTGCTGGGCAGTTGGCAGCTCTGGTGCTGCATCGACTGCCATTGCTGCCACGGGTGCGGCCTGCGGCTGGGCGGGGGCTGGCGTTCTCTTCGCCGGTGTGGGAGCTGGCTTGGTGGCTGTCAGCTTGTCCTGGGCGGGCTGTCGGGGCCTGTCCTGGGCGGGGCGCGGGGGCTTTCCTTGGCCATTTTTGTGGCCGGTGGGGTTCTTCTTGAACCCCTTCTTCTTCTGCCACGGGTTGTTTGCAAGGACTGGGTAGTCCAGCTCATTGTGGCTGGGCTCCCAGTGCTGCTGCAGGGGCGCATACCGGCTCCCGCTGGCCTGCGCCAGGTAGTCGCCGAAGCACGGCGGCGGTGGGCCCCAGGGGTTGTGTCTTGGGGGGGCGTGATGTCCCTGTGGTGTCTGCTGTTGAGGCTGGGGCTGGTTGGTGGCGCGCGTGTTGTCGCGCATGTCGCGGCGGGATTGTAGCTCCCGCTTCTTTCGTTCTTGGGGGGGAAGGTGCCTCCGTGTCTCCTTCTTGTACGCACTGCACCCCTTGAAATTGGCGCAGTGCGGTTCCTCGCAGTGAGCACACTTTTTGTGCTCCTGCTGGCCCCCGTGCGGGCATTCGGTGGCGCAGTGCGAGCCACTGCACCACCTGCAGACTGGTGCTGCACTGCAGCCTTTGCCCACGTGGTTGAAACGTTGGCAGTTGCTGCACTGCGCAGGGCCCTTCGGTCGCCTGTAGTCGTCCACGCGAATCCGCATTCCAGCGAATTCGCGCAGAGCCTGAATGGTCGCTGAGTCGCACGACTGCGGCACCTCAATGACGAGGGCGTCGCACTTCTCCCGTCTCCGCCTGTTCTCCAGGAACCAGTGGTTCTGGACGGGCAGGTTCAGTGCGGCGAACTCCTCTTGTAGGAAGTCCGTTGGTGTGTGACGGTGTACGCCGCGCAGTACGAATTTTTTCGGTACTTCGTGCTGTTGCAGAAGTACCGAGTGCTGCGCACCAATGGCCTGAAGGGCCTTAACTGCGCGCGTGTAGTCCGCGATGGTGGCGGTGTGGACCATTATTTCGTCCTTCCCGCGGTTTGTGCATGTGAAGCGCTCGGTGAGGGCATTCTTGAGTGTATGGTACACTCGCGGGTACTGGTGCCCCTGGTCAAGGAACACGAAGAGTGGCTTGACGCGATGGGCCTTGGGCGCTGCCGCAGGTGGCTGTTGGTTGGGGGGGGCGGGGCCCGCCTGCTCGGTTGAGGAAGAGGCCGCCATCTCGTGGTGCGACCTCTTCGCCTTTTTCGTGGCGACTGTCTGCCAGTCGCCATCGGTTGCGTCCTCCTGAGGGGAGGGCATTGAGTCGTCCATCTCTGTCATTATGTCTTTAAGTCGCGTCAGCCTCACACTCGTGAGCACCCACTGACCGTCCCCCGGGGCTAAGTTAGCCGGGTTCAGGCTAGGCTGAAGGGGATCTAACTCCCCGGGTGTCTCAGAGCTCGTTGGTCGTTGATACTACCTTTACCTGGTACCGTTACACTCTACCTGCCTGCGCACTCTGGGTGCACAGGCTACCTTTCAGGAAAACACTGGGTAGCACTGTGAAGTGCTACACACAGCTTTAGGCGCGGAGCTCCTCTCCGTACGTCCGTCCTCGGCCAAGGCTCAAGGCAAACTCCTCTTCTTTTCTCTCTGCAAATATCTGGTTACCCAATTTTCTGGTTGCGGACGGTTCAGAAAATTCTCGATGCCTTGCTCACGTAGGGAGCAGCGCACTTTGGACAGCGAAAGTAATGTAGGGCTTCTTTAGCACTGATTTTTCAATGTTTTCTAAATGTCAGCAGTCTACGATGACATAATGGGCAGTTCCACTAATAGTGTAATTTTTTTATGGCAGCTGCACTGTTTAATTTGCACTGCGAGCTGTTTAAATTTACTGCTACACCAAACAGGGAACTTTTCATTTGCAGATGTTATTCAAGGAATCAAATACGTAATTTGTGCTGGAATCACTTGAAAATGGTTAAATTAACTTAGGTATACTTTAGTGTATAGTATGCTGAAAATGTGGAGATAATTTCATGAAGGCTGTTTGCTGTGGAAGCACTAGCAAATCACCTTGTTCAGTGCCACCTGGAATGGCTTTCTTCGTGCACCTCCAAGGATGATGTGATTATTATTGTGAGTAAATTTTGTTTACATTTTCATTGTGTGAATAATAAAACTTTTAACTGTACACACAACAAGCATTTCACTTGGATCTGATGCATTCTCAAGAGTGCAGTTTCTGTTTAGCTTTTAAAACTGGCTGCCCTTCAATTCACTCAAGGTGCAGATGCAAGTTGCTGATGAAGTATTCCACACACATGCTACATTGGAGAAATATTTTAATAAAAATTAAAACTCTTGCAGGATTTCGAATAAAAACTATCCTATTTATCCCTTCTATGTTTTGGTACTGCGAAATTGAGAGAGGTAAGTAAGTTGTGAGGTTATTTTTACTTGCTTGCATGTGAGGTTAGCAGAGCAAAAATATTTTTGAAATTGCAGATACATGGTCACTTTATTTCGTTGCAAACATTTATAAGCTCGTAATCTTATTTAAAGTCTCCATACTTAATGCGTTTGGAAAACCTTCTTTCTCTCAATTTTACAATGGAACAAAATTTTACTTGTATGTGTACATTAATTCCATCTCTAAATGATGTAGGTTTACGCACCGAGATCAGGTACATTGTAGAGAGAAAAACACACGAGTACCTGCTTATTTTGAAGTTTTAATGAGTATATTAAAAAAAAAAAAAAAAAAAACGATAAAAATATAATTGAAAAAGTATATTATTCACGTATTTTTGAGGATGAGGGGAGGGGGTGTTTTTGTCCGATGGTCGTTTATCTTTAAAGAAATTTCCGTTGGACCTGTGCGTTCTTGCTCTGCCAATTCTCGAAAAATGAAATATTTTAAGTCGTCTTTTATGTGCTAACTTCATTATATTTGGCTGCATTCGTATTTTTATTAGTTTTGAAACATTCATGTCACGGAAAATAATCATAAACCAGGACAAAAACGTTTTGACTAAATGTTCTAGGTTGGTTGTAAAACATTTTCTTATTTTATTTCACATCGGAAACATCTGTTAAGTTGTAAGCTTTGTAATGAATGCGACAGTCACTTGTTCGCTGAAGTGTTTGTTTAAGAAATTAGTATTGTAAATTTGTTTATGGTCTTGTTAAATGAAATTTTAAGTGAAATCATTTGGGAAAACAGAGGCTACAGGAATTTTCAACACAACTTGATGACCGACGTTGTGACTAGTGTGGGAGTGTGTGCTCGTGTAAATATCAATTTTTCTTACTCCTCGTGCCGGTCAACAGGAAAACAGCGAGTGTGTTATCTCATCGCGGGCGTGTGATTGCGTGTGGTAAATTGTGCTAGGTTAATTACCGCAAAACTCCACTGTGTGCAAATATGTAGTGTGTCGCTGTATGCAAATATTTGGTATGTCTTTTTTTTTTTTTTTTTTTTTTTCAGGCAATACACACTTTGAATTTTACACAATTTCGATGCTGCAACCTAAGTGTATACATGCGAATAGGATTGCTTAAATGAAAAAGTAAAGTAGGAGGTAAGTGCAAATGTTTCCAGGAGGTTATGCACACACAATCTATTTTATGAATTAATAGTTATTATCTAAGAAAATGATAGAAGATTATAAATAATGTGTGCAGAATAATACAGAATTTGCATGTTACACAAAAAAAAAATATATATATATTCCAAATATTGTTAGCAAAATGCACCTAGATTAGTGAGCTGGATTTTTTTTTTTTTTTTGTATTTTTGTTCTGTTGATCCCACGTGGAGTCAAGGCTCCGGGATATAGAACATGTATGTGCAGACAATTAATATTTACATGATGCAAGTTACCAAGAAAAAAAATTTCAAAAAAAAAAAATACATAACATGTTACACAATTTAACTTTATGCAAAACATGAAGCAGCTGTTATCACAAGTCCATTCAACAAATTAACAGTTCAATTTCTCTATTATCAATCAAATTAAAGAATAGCTTCAGAGGGTAGGTAGGATATTCTAGAAGAATTTTTTTTACTGTTTTTTTTTTTAATACTGGTAAATTGTTTTAGTTATTTTCTGTGATATTAAGTTGTAAAGTTTTACTCCCAAGTAATTTAGTCCATTTTCAAATCGCCTAGTGTTATGTTCAACTATCCTCAATTTACTAGCATTTCTGGTGTTATACCTATGTGCGAATATCTAAAAAAAAAAAAAAAAAAAAAATAATAATTTTTTTTTTCTTCTTTTTCTTAAGAATGAATAAAAAGTTTCTAGAACGTATTCATTTATGGCAGTCAGGACTTTAAGTTTTTTGAATTTTGGTCTGCAGTTAGATGATTTTTTATCTTTTGTTATTATTCTAATAGCTCCTTTTTTTTTTTTTTTTCCCCCAATGTTATATGGCAGAAAGAGTAGAGCTATGGCTACTGTGACATCATGCATTGATGGGAAGGTTATTGTTGGATAACAAAAATTTAGATGATATAATTTTTATTTTTTTCCATACACAACACATTGCAGGTACAATTTTACAGGTTACAGCTGTACCACCTCTAGTATTGCTGCCGACCATCCAACAAATGAGCACACTAAACAGGCATTGATGACATTGTTATCAACGTCTTTTTGAATCTCTCATTATTATACATAACTGCCCACTGAAACAGAGAAACTTCAAAATAGGTGTGTGTGTGTGTGTTTATATATATATATATATATATATATATATATATATATATATACATATATACATATATACATACATACATACATACATACATACATACATATACACTTATATATTTATTTTTTCACTTTGAATTTTGTATGAGGTATACACATGCAAAGATTCACAGCTACTGGGTGGGTGAGTGAGTGAGTGAGTGAGTGAGTGAGTGATTGATTGATTGATTGATTGATTGATTGATTGATTGATTGATTGAGAGAGAGTGAGTGTGTGTGTTAGGGGGGGGGGGGAAATGTGGTGATTGTGGGGGAAAAAAAAATTTAAAATTGAAATTTTTAAAAAAAAATTTTTTTCTGTAGGGTGCAAAATAGTAGTGCCAACGGCACGTGGTGTTCCCAAGCGGTCACCCATCTAAGTACTAACCACGCTCGACGATGCTTAACTTCGGTGATCGGACGAGAACCGGTGTGTTCATCGTGATATGGCCGTTGGCAATGATATAGATGTTTTTTTTTTGCAGTTTGTATTTGCCACTCGAAATAGCTATACCAGGTGTGATTGTTACAAACAACAGGAGAAATCGTGTAATGAACACTCTTTTACTTCCCCCCCCCCCCTCCCCACACACAACACCCACCACCCTCACCATCCCAACCACCAAAGCCCTCTTCAAAATACACTCTCACACACACACACAAACCCACACTCTATAACTGATGAACATTACCATAACTTCTTAAAGCCATTAGATAATATTTAACTCAAGAAAGGTATTGTGATATGTTTAAAGAAAGAAAGGTGAAACCTTTAACTTTACCAGCAGGTATTAGTATCACTGAGGTATCTTCTAGGTTGTAGCAGCAATAGTAGTAATAATAATAAAATTAAATAAGGTAATAAAAAAGAAAAGTTATACATGTGATCAAATCATGAATGTATAAAACTGGAATGAATTTAAATTTTTTTTATTTTTCTTCATAGGCTGTTTTGAAATTGATGAGTAAGTGCCTCTTCTTTTAAATTTTTTAATGCTGAACACTGTTACATAAGAGATGAATGTTTAGAAAATTTAAAAAAAAAAAAGCTAGCCCAGCCCCCTCCCCCCCTCACACAAAATCCAAACAAAAAAAAACACCCTCCTTCAAAACATCACATAATCATCCAGCCAGCAGTGCAGACGAGAAATTTGCACTCGGGGCCGCCATTTTGACGATAAATTCTTGCATGGCACACCAAAGGTAGGAAAGAATTTAAAAAAATAAAAATAATGGGCGAGCACCCTCGCGTCTGCCTGTAGAAAATGAAGTTAAAAGTAACATAACCTAAAGACAGGCACACACTAGGGTGCTCCCAGGCGGTTGAGAAATTTTTTCCCGCCAAAAGACTTATATATATTATTTATTTTACTGTTTTTGGCAGGGGGCTATGTCGGTCTGTGTGCAAAGTAGTTCCTACTCCCGCCGCCAGGAGCGCGCGCGGTGGGTAGCGATGTTGTTTTTTCTGCTTTCATTTGTTTATTATTTAGAGGGTTAATGCTATGTAAATGTACGCAAGTTTGGTTATGTGTCGGTAGTTGTGCGAGATTTAATTTCCGAAACGAAATTTGACTTTCATCGGCCTGCATTTCTCACTTATTCGGAAAATACATGTGTGTTTATGTATGTATAATAATCGAGTGATTTTGTAATAATTTGGAAGTTTTGTTTGCGTGTGCGATGTGGGGAAGAAAAGGTGTGCACACGAGTCCTAGGGCTATATTTTTTTTTATTGCGAAATATTTACTTCATGTGGTGAAAAATTTTAAATTATTTGTGATGCAAGTGAAATTTTTTTTTTTTTTTCAGTTGGGTGATGTGTTTGTCCTCGTTTGTGTGCAAGGAAGCAAACATGCTGAAGGTAAGGGGCCATAAATGACACTTTAAAATATTAGTTTACCATTAATTTTGGTTAAATATTAAATTGCCATATAAGTAAAATCATGTCAACTGTTGTATTCCACCCAGTATAAGCTGTTAGTAATGGGTACTTAATATAAATAGAATAAATGTAAGCATTTTCGTCTGCATGAAAATTCACTTTTTTTTTGGATCCATTTGTACTGTGGGTAGTTAAATAGTACATTATGTTGTTTTTACTTCGAAGTACAAAACATCTTGTGCATGATTGCAAATTCAAACGCAGTTAAGCATAATATGAATTCGAATTATGTGTGTGTGTGTGTGTATATATATATTTTTTTTTCAGTTTTTTTTTTTTTTTTTTTTTTTTTTTTTTTTTTTTTTTTACTGTGTCCAGTTTTAGCACAAATGGAATTATTTTCAAAGTGAATCGATGCAACTGGTCTTTGCCATTAATATTGATATATGATCTAACTAAATTAAATAGAAAGGATTTTTTTATTTATTTTTTTATATATATAAATATATTTGTAGCAATGTACTAATGACCACAGAAGTAAGCAAAAAAAAAAAATATATATATATATATCTCAGCCAGTAAACCATGCGTCTTAAAGACTTTTTTTAATGAAAATATTTCTGCCTTGGTTAAGCTTACATTTACTATCATAGGGATTGAGGGAATTGTAGAACAGCAGCAGAAGCATTTCCTTTCATGATCATGTTCTTGGTCCTGAAAAGGACCGTTTATGTAAGCATGTGCACACCAGACCTGCTCACTTGGAGCTGGTGTATTTGGTGACAGCCTTGGTGCCCTCGCTGACAGCGTGCTTGGCCAGCTCCCCGGGCAGCAGCAGTCTCACGGCCGTCTGTATCTCGCGGCTGGTGATGGTGGAGCGCTTGTTGTAGTGGGCGAGGCGGCTGGCCTCTGCCGCGATGCGCTCGAAAATGTCGTTCACGAAACTGTTCATGATGCTCATGGCCTTAGATGATATGCCAGTGTCCGGATGAACTTGCTTCAACACTTTGTAGATGTAGATTGCGTAGCTTTCCTTCCTCTTGCGCTTCTTTTTCTTGTCGCCCTTCGAGATGTTTTTCTGGGCCTTGCCCGCCTTTTTGGCTGCCTTACCGCTCGTCTTGGGGGGCATCGTAGGTCTGAGCTGTGCCGCTGTCGCTAGATGAGTGAGACGGGAACTGAATTTTTTTCGTGAAAAGTTTTCTTGGCTTCTTGTTGCGCGACCAATCGGAGCGCTCCGCGGCTCGTGATTGGTCGCGCTCCGCGGAGGGACGTGTAACAAAAGTAATTTCCAGCGGCCGGGGCGCCACTTTCTCGTAGGTTGCGGACCAGTGTACAGCTTCTTCCTGGTAGCTTGTGTTTTGGTTATATTTCTTGTGTTCAGTGGTGATTTGTGCATCGAAGTGCTATATTTCGACATCTACGTACCTTCAGGCATCAGCACAGGTGTTTGTGCGTCGGGGCTCTGCCTAGCTACATTTTAAACTGTGTTTCTTACTTCGTGTTACTATGTAAACATTCTGCTTCGTCGGTGATGGATCGATTGTGAGTGTGGGAGTATCGATTCTGTCGTTTTGTGCTTACCTGCAACCAAGATGGCCGACAAAGACACTTTATCATTTCCATTGGGGCAACCTCCACTTTCGCCTCTTCCACCTCGCTCCCAGGGTGCGAATAAATTTTGGGCGACTCCTGGTCGGCATTCTGCTCATGCGGTTTCGTCCTCTTCCGATTCTGATGACGCTTCGCCTCCTGGTAGCCCTGTTGAGAGGAAGCCTGCCAAAATATCGAAGGATGCGGCAAAGGCTATTGTATCTCGCCACTGGTTTGCCTCTCAGCGCCCGAACGACGATGGTGGTAGCACGCCTTCTTCACGCGCCATTGCCCGGGCCGATCTACACAAGTCCCGGCGCACCCAGCTGGACTCCACTTTGGCGCTGAAGCGCCGTGCTGGCTCTTCAGTTGATGCCACAATTGACGCCGTGGCCCGGGGCTGCGCTCCTGCTGCTTCCACTTCGCGGGTGCCATCCTGGCCGGACGATTTGCACCGCATCGACTCTGACGGCCCTGGTGTGAGCCCGCGGCGTCGGGGCTCGCTCCCCGATGTCCATTTGCTCCACCAGGTTGAGGAGACCTGGCGCAGCCTCGCCGCCGGTGCGCCCCTGCCTGGCTCTACTGCCGGTGGGCCCATCTCCAGTTGCCCGGGGCCGTCCACTGATGGCGTCGGTGCTGCCATGGCGTCGGCGCAGGCGGCTTCGGGCTCCCTGTCCCGGGGACCGCGCCGGTCTGCTGTGGCGGACCCTGGCGTGCCTGGCCTGGCCGTCGGTGTCCCTCGTGGCTGTCCCGGGGCTGCCTCTGACACTGTGTCTGTGCCGGGTGTCCTGGCGGCGGCCGACCGTGTTGTCCCGCCGGCCCAGCCTGGTCTTCCTTCGACGCCTGCGCCTGCTGTGGCCCCTCGCCCGCCCGGGCTGTCACCGGATAGTGGTACTGCGCCACGGCGCATTCCGCCAATTGTTGTCAATACGAAACTGAATGTTGACGCCATTCGCGGGAACCGGTCGCTGCGGCAGAAGCTGCAGGGGAACTTCACCGTGGACTATCTTCGGGGCTATCCACGCTATCACCCCACAAGCCTGCACGACCGGGAGGCCCTGCTGACGTATTTCCGGGACCATGGCATCCCTTGCCACACGTTTCCATTGGGTCGGAAGACTTCACCCCGGATTGTCCTGGCGGGTCTCCCCTCCGAGACTTCCCAGGACTCGGTCCTGGAGGAACTGCGTGCCGTTGGGGTGCACCCCGAGTCGCTCCGGCCCCTCACTTCGGAGCGCGAGCTCCACCGGGGCTTCATCAGATTTCTCGTGGTCCTCGCAGATGCCGCGCAGGTCGCCAAGGCCCGAGCAGTCCGGCACCTCGCTGGCCTCACCGTCCAATGGGAGGAGTTCCGGGGCACGGCGCGGCCTCTTCAATGCCACCAATGCCAGAGGTGGGGACACCACGCGGCGGACTGTGGAAATCCCTTCCGCTGTCTCCGCTGCACCCAGCACCACGTCCGCGGGTCCTGCCCGAAGCTACCCGACGAGCCTCCGCAGTGCGTGAACTGCTCGGGGCCACATCCGGCGAATGCTCGTACCTGCCCCACTTACGTGCAGTTCATCGAGGGGCAGCTGCGTCGCCAGGGACCAAAGCCTCGTCCGCCGGGCCAGGACGCCTCTGCGGCGCCTCCTCGGCAGCCCCGTGCTCCGCTTCAGTTCCAGCGCCGGCCGCACGAGGACATGTTCCCGCCGCTCCCTTCGTTCTCTCTTCCGTCATGCCCCTCTGCCGTTTCCTACGCTGGGCTAGTGGCTAGCCAACCTGCGGCGCGTTCCCTGTGCCCACCTTTGGCCCCGGTCCCCCCTGCGCCCCAGCTACCCTCTCTCTTTTGTTCCGTGCCTGGTCCACCTCCAGTTGACTCTTCTTCTGTCTTGTTGCGCGCCCCACCTCCTGCTCCCACCACTGCTGCAGGTGTTTCGCCTTCCCTCGCTCCTCCCGGCCTGGTGCAGCCGGCGTGTCCCCCGGTGTCGCGAGCGCCTTTGGACTCGAGGGCTGAGGAGGGCTCGCGGGCTGTGCAGCTGCCCGCTGCTTCCTCCCTCGCTGCGGCTCCTGCTCCGGCTCCTGCCCCCCTGCCAGTCCCTTCGGACTGCCCCCCCGCGCCTGTCCTCCCTTCTGCTTCCTCTCTGCCGCCTTCCGTGCGCCCTCCGCCCGGGTTCCCGGCTTCCGCTCCCTTTCCTGTGTTTTTTGAGACTTTCAATTGGCTCGCCCGGCTGAATCTCCTCCCGTGGCTGCCGTTCTTTGCCGATGCCATCTTCCGCATCTCTCAGGCTCCTACCCCTCTTCTCCAGGCCGACATTTATTTCCAGTCCATTTTCCACTTCCTCCGGACTGTGCTCCCAGCAGCTTAAGTTTGTCCTCTGGAATGCCCGGGGCATTCGAGCGAAGCTGGGGGACTTCCGGCACTTCCTGTCCACTGAACGGCCTGCCCTTGTCCTCCTCTCTGAGACATGGCTCTAACCCGATCTCCCCTTCTCCGTGCCTGGGTACGTCGTCTATCGCTGGGACCGGGACACTCGTGGGGGTGGTGTTGCTCTCCTCATCCTGTCTACCATCCCGCACCATCAGCGCGCGCTGCCCCCCCTCCGCAATGCCGAGGCGGTGGCGGTGCATCTCCATCTGGCTCCTCATCCTCTCACTGTGTGCTCCGTCTATCTCCCTGAACATGGTCCCTTCCCGGCAGACGACTTGCGTGCTCTCTTCCATCTGGACGCGCGCGTGGTCGTGGGCGGGGATTTCAATTGCCGGCATCGCGCTTGGGGCTGTGTGTCCACGAGCAATCGGGGCACTCAGCTTCAGCGCCTCGTTCAGGGTTCCCCCCGTCTCGCCATTCACGCTCCCCCCTCATTCACTTTCATTCCATGTCACGTCCGGCAGCGGCCGAGTGTCCTCGACCTCCTCCTTTCTGTTGGACAGGTGGCTGTGTCGGGGCTCGAGGCCCGGGCCGAGCTCACGTCAGATCACACCCCTGTCGTTGGTTTCGTTCGTACCGATTCTCTCCCCCTCCATGGACCCCGCCCGTGGTTCGACTTCAGTCGTGCAGATTGGGGTGCCTACCGGTCTCATCTGGATGGGCACCTCGATCTGCACTTCCATGTCGCTTCCCCGCAGCAGCTCGATGAGCGCGTGCACGTTTTCAGTGATGCTGTGCTCGCGGCTGCTGGCGCCACCATTCCTCTCCGCTCCACTGTCATTCGTGGCACTCCCTTTCCTCCCTACCTTCGACACTTCATCGCGGCCCGCGACGCCGCGCGGCGGCGGTGGCAGTCGTCCCGCGCCGCTGCTCGTTGGCTCGACTATGTGCACCTGCGGGCGCGGTGCCGGGCGCTCACTGAGGAGTGGCTCGCGGCGGAGCGGGTCCGTAAAGTGTCTTCCCTCTCCTTCCAGTCGGGGTCCATATTCCGGTACGCGCGGAACCTTCGTGCCACGCCGTCCATCATCCCGCCCCTGGGTGGGGGGCCGCAGGGCCTTTGCGAGTCCCCTGCCCAGAAGGCGGAGCTGCTGGCGGATTCATTTCACTCGTCATTCACCCCTCGTATTCCCCCTGGGGTGGTTTCCCTCCTTCCCACTCATTACACCCCGCCTCCTCCGCCCGCACCCGGTGACATCCGTCTGTCTACCCCGGGGGAAATTCATTCCATTATCACGCACCTTCGTGTCACAACTGCTCCTGGGCCAGATGCCATTCATCCACGGCTCGTCTTCTCCCTGTCTCGGAAGGCGACCGTGTACCTCACCAAGCTTGTCAACGGTATTCTCCTCACGGGTCATTTCCCCACTGCGTGGCGGGCTGCGATCGTCGTCCCCATTCCGAAGCCGCGTGCCAATGCTCATCTTCCTTCGGGCTACCGGCCCATCAGTCTCCTGTCTGTCCTTTC
>NW_026962393.1:340000-350000 GCF_032445375.1 Bacillus rossius redtenbacheri
AAGGTGCCAGCTTTTCCGCATCTACTTTGTAGGTAGAGGCGACGTATTTCTTGATGGCTTGCAGTGATGAGCCGCCCCTTTCCTTGAGGCTCTTGATCGCAGAGGCCACCATTTCAGATGTGCGCGGGTGCGCGGGCTTGGCTCGTGGCTTCTTCGACGCAGCCTTGCCTTTCTTCGGGGAAGCTGCCTGTGATGGGGCAACAGCTGGTGCTGCAGTCGCTGCTGCGGTATCTGCCATGACGAGACTGATCCTACAGAATGCAAGAGCAAAGTGAAAATAAAATTTTTCTCTCTGCAAATATCTGGTTACCCAATTTTCTGGTTGCGGACGGTTCAGAAAATTCTCGATGCCTTGCTCACGTAGGGAGCAGCGCACTTTGGACAGCGAAAGTAATGTAGGGCTTCTTTAGCACTGATTTTTCAATGTTTTCTAAATGTCAGCAGTCTACGATGACATAATGGGCAGTTCCACTAATAGTGTAATTTTTTTATGGCAGCTGCACTGTTTAATTTGCACTGCGAGCTGTTTAAATTTACTGCTACACCAAACAGGGAACTTTTCATTTGCAGATGTTATTCAAGGAATCAAATACGTAATTTGTGCTGGAATCACTTGAAAATGGTTAAATTAACTTAGGTATACTTTAGTGTATAGTATGCTGAAAATGTGGAGATAATTTCATGAAGGCTGTTTGCTGTGGAAGCACTAGCAAATCACCTTGTTCAGTGCCACCTGGAATGGCTTTCTTCGTGCACCTCCAAGGATGATGTGATTATTATTGTGAGTAAATTTTGTTTACATTTTCATTGTGTGAATAATAAAACTTTTAACTGTACACACAACAAGCATTTCACTTGGATCTGATGCATTCTCAAGAGTGCAGTTTCTGTTTAGCTTTTAAAACTGGCTGCCCTTCAATTCACTCAAGGTGCAGATGCAAGTTGCTGATGAAGTATTCCACACACATGCTACATTGGAGAAATATTTTAATAAAAATTAAAACTCTTGCAGGATTTCGAATAAAAACTATCCTATTTATCCCTTCTATGTTTTGGTACTGCGAAATTGAGAGAGGTAAGTAAGTTGTGAGGTTATTTTTACTTGCTTGCATGTGAGGTTAGCAGAGCAAAAATATTTTTGAAATTGCAGATACATGGTCACTTTATTTCGTTGCAAACATTTATAAGCTCGTAATCTTATTTAAAGTCTCCATACTTAATGCGTTTGGAAAACCTTCTTTCTCTCAATTTTACAATGGAACAAAATTTTACTTGTATGTGTACATTAATTCCATCTCTAAATGATGTAGGTTTACGCACCGAGATCAGGTACATTGTAGAGAGAAAAACACACGAGTACCTGCTTATTTTGAAGTTTTAATGAGTATATTAAAAAAAAAAAAAAACGATAAAAATATAATTGAAAAAGTATATTATTCACGTATTTTTGAGGATGAGGGGAGGGGGTGTTTTTGTCCGATGGTCGTTTATCTTTAAAGAAATTTCCGTTGGACCTGTGCGTTCTTGCTCTGCCAATTCTCGAAAAATGAAATATTTTAAGTCGTCTTTTATGTGCTAACTTCATTATATTTGGCTGCATTCGTATTTTTATTAGTTTTGAAACATTCATGTCACGGAAAATAATCATAAACCAGGACAAAAACGTTTTGACTAAATGTTCTAGGTTGGTTGTAAAACATTTTCTTATTTTATTTCACATCGGAAACATCTGTTAAGTTGTAAGCTTTGTAATGAATGCGACAGTCACTTGTTCGCTGAAGTGTTTGTTTAAGAAATTAGTATTGTAAATTTGTTTATGGTCTTGTTAAATGAAATTTTAAGTGAAATCATTTGGGAAAACAGAGGCTACAGGAATTTTCAACACAACTTGATGACCGACGTTGTGACTAGTGTGGGAGTGTGTGCTCGTGTAAATATCAATTTTTCTTACTCCTCGTGCCGGTCAACAGGAAAACAGCGAGTGTGTTATCTCATCGCGGGCGTGTGATTGCGTGTGGTAAATTGTGCTAGGTTAATTACCGCAAAACTCCACTGTGTGCAAATATGTAGTGTGTCGCTGTATGCAAATATTTGGTATGTCTTTTTTTTTTTTTTTTTTTTTTCAGGCAATACACACTTTGAATTTTACACAATTTCGATGCTGCAACCTAAGTGTATACATGCGAATAGGATTGCTTAAATGAAAAAGTAAAGTAGGAGGTAAGTGCAAATGTTTCCAGGAGGTTATGCACACACAATCTATTTTATGAATTAATAGTTATTATCTAAGAAAATGATAGAAGATTATAAATAATGTGTGCAGAATAATACAGAATTTGCATGTTACACAAAAAAAAAATATATATATATTCCAAATATTGTTAGCAAAATGCACCTAGATTAGTGAGCTGGATTTTTTTTTTTTTTTGTATTTTTGTTCTGTTGATCCCACGTGGAGTCAAGGCTCCGGGATATAGAACATGTATGTGCAGACAATTAATATTTACATGATGCAAGTTACCAAGAAAAAAAATTTCAAAAAAAAAAAATACATAACATGTTACACAATTTAACTTTATGCAAAACATGAAGCAGCTGTTATCACAAGTCCATTCAACAAATTAACAGTTCAATTTCTCTATTATCAATCAAATTAAAGAATAGCTTCAGAGGGTAGGTAGGATATTCTAGAAGAATTTTTTTTACTGTTTTTTTTTTTAATACTGGTAAATTGTTTTAGTTATTTTCTGTGATATTAAGTTGTAAAGTTTTACTCCCAAGTAATTTAGTCCATTTTCAAATCGCCTAGTGTTATGTTCAACTATCCTCAATTTACTAGCATTTCTGGTGTTATACCTATGTGCGAATATCTAAAAAAAAAAAAAAAAAAAAAAATAATAATTTTTTTTTTCTTCTTTTTCTTAAGAATGAATAAAAAGTTTCTAGAACGTATTCATTTATGGCAGTCAGGACTTTAAGTTTTTTGAATTTTGGTCTGCAGTTAGATGATTTTTTATCTTTTGTTATTATTCTAATAGCTCCTTTTTTTTTTTTTTTTTCCCCCAATGTTATATGGCAGAAAGAGTAGAGCTATGGCTACTGTGACATCATGCATTGATGGGAAGGTTATTGTTGGATAACAAAAATTTAGATGATATAATTTTTATTTTTTTCCATACACAACACATTGCAGGTACAATTTTACAGGTTACAGCTGTACCACCTCTAGTATTGCTGCCGACCATCCAACAAATGAGCACACTAAACAGGCATTGATGACATTGTTATCAACGTCTTTTTGAATCTCTCATTATTATACATAACTGCCCACTGAAACAGAGAAACTTCAAAATAGGTGTGTGTGTGTGTGTTTATATATATATATATATATATATATATATATATACATATATACATACATACATACATACATACATACATACATATACACTTATATATTTATTTTTTCACTTTGAATTTTGTATGAGGTATACACATGCAAAGATTCACAGCTACTGGGTGGGTGAGTGAGTGAGTGAGTGAGTGAGTGATTGATTGATTGATTGATTGATTGATTGATTGATTGAGAGAGAGTGAGTGTGTGTGTTAGGGGGGGGGGAAATGTGGTGATTGTGGGGGAAAAAAAAATTTAAAATTGAAATTTTTAAAAAAAAAATTTTTTTCTGTAGGGTGCAAAATAGTAGTGCCAACGGCACGTGGTGTTCCCAAGCGGTCACCCATCTAAGTACTAACCACGCTCGACGATGCTTAACTTCGGTGATCGGACGAGAACCGGTGTGTTCATCGTGATATGGCCGTTGGCAATGATATAGATGTTTTTTTTTTGCAGTTTGTATTTGCCACTCGAAATAGCTATACCAGGTGTGATTGTTACAAACAACAGGAGAAATCGTGTAATGAACACTCTTTTACTTCCCCCCCCCCCTCCCCACACACAACACCCACCACCCTCACCATCCCAACCACCAAAGCCCTCTTCAAAATACACTCTCACACACACACACAAACCCACACTCTATAACTGATGAACATTACCATAACTTCTTAAAGCCATTAGATAATATTTAACTCAAGAAAGGTATTGTGATATGTTTAAAGAAAGAAAGGTGAAACCTTTAACTTTACCAGCAGGTATTAGTATCACTGAGGTATCTTCTAGGTTGTAGCAGCAATAGTAGTAATAATAATAAAATTAAATAAGGTAATAAAAAAGAAAAGTTATACATGTGATCAAATCATGAATGTATAAAACTGGAATGAATTTAAATTTTTTTTATTTTTCTTCATAGGCTGTTTTGAAATTGATGAGTAAGTGCCTCTTCTTTTAAATTTTTTAATGCTGAAAACTGTTACATAAGAGATGAATGTTTAGAAAATTTAAAAAAAAAAAAGCTAGCCCAGCCCCCTCCCCCCCTCACACAAAATCCAAACAAAAAAAAAACACCCTCCTTCAAAACATCACATAATCATCCAGCCAGCAGTGCAGACGAGAAATTTGCACTCGGGGCCGCCATTTTGACGATAAATTCTTGCATGGCACACCAAAGGTAGGAAAGAATTTAAAAAAATAAAAATAATGGGCGAGCACCCTCGCGTCTGCCTGTAGAAAATGAAGTTAAAAGTAACATAACCTAAAGACAGGCACACACTAGGGTGCTCCCAGGCGGTTGAGAAATTTTTTCCCGCCAAAAGACTTATATATATTATTTATTTTACTGTTTTTGGCAGGGGGCTATGTCGGTCTGTGTGCAAAGTAGTTCCTACTCCCGCCGCCAGGAGCGCGCGCGGTGGGTAGCGATGTTGTTTTTTCTGCTTTCATTTGTTTATTATTTAGAGGGTTAATGCTATGTAAATGTACGCAAGTTTGGTTATGTGTCGGTAGTTGTGCGAGATTTAATTTCCGAAACGAAATTTGACTTTCATCGGCCTGCATTTCTCACTTATTCGGAAAATACATGTGTGTTTATGTATGTATAATAATCGAGTGATTTTGTAATAATTTGGAAGTTTTGTTTGCGTGTGCGATGTGGGGAAGAAAAGGTGTGCACACGAGTCCTAGGGCTATATTTTTTTTTATTGCGAAATATTTACTTCATGTGGTGAAAAATTTTAAATTATTTGTGATGCAAGTGAAATTTTTTTTTTTTTTCAGTTGGGTGATGTGTTTGTCCTCGTTTGTGTGCAAGGAAGCAAACATGCTGAAGGTAAGGGGCCATAAATGACACTTTAAAATATTAGTTTACCATTAATTTTGGTTAAATATTAAATTGCCATATAAGTAAAATCATGTCAACTGTTGTATTCCACCCAGTATAAGCTGTTAGTAATGGGTACTTAATATAAATAGAATAAATGTAAGCATTTTCGTCTGCATGAAAATTCACTTTTTTTTTGGATCCATTTGTACTGTGGGTAGTTAAATAGTACATTATGTTGTTTTTACTTCGAAGTACAAAACATCTTGTGCATGATTGCAAATTCAAACGCAGTTAAGCATAATATGAATTCGAATTATGTGTGTGTGTGTGTGTATATATATATTTTTTTTCAGTTTTTTTTTTTTTTTTTTTTTTTTTTTTTTTTTTTACTGTGTCCAGTTTTAGCACAAATGGAATTATTTTCAAAGTGAATCGATGCAACTGGTCTTTGCCATTAATATTGATATATGATCTAACTAAATTAAATAGAAAGGATTTTTTTATTTATTTTTTTATATATATAAATATATTTGTAGCAATGTACTAATGACCACAGAAGTAAGCAAAAAAAAAAAATATATATATATATATCTCAGCCAGTAAACCATGCGTCTTAAAGACTTTTTTTAATGAAAATATTTCTGCCTTGGTTAAGCTTACATTTACTATCATATGGATTGAGGGAATTGTAGAACAGCAGCAGAAGCATTTCCTTTCATGATCATGTTCTTGGTCCTGAAAAGGACCGTTTATGTAAGCATGTGCACACCAGACCTGCTCACTTGGAGCTGGTGTATTTGGTGACAGCCTTGGTGCCCTCGCTGACAGCGTGCTTGGCCAGCTCCCCGGGCAGCAGCAGTCTCACGGCCGTCTGTATCTCGCGGCTGGTGATGGTGGAGCGCTTGTTGTAGTGGGCGAGGCGGCTGGCCTCTGCCGCGATGCGCTCGAAAATGTCGTTCACGAAACTGTTCATGATGCTCATGGCCTTAGATGATATGCCAGTGTCCGGATGAACTTGCTTCAACACTTTGTAGATGTAGATTGCGTAGCTTTCCTTCCTCTTGCGCTTCTTTTTCTTGTCGCCCTTCGAGATGTTTTTCTGGGCCTTGCCCGCCTTTTTGGCTGCCTTACCGCTCGTCTTGGGGGGCATCGTAGGTCTGAGCTGTGCCGCTGTCGCTAGATGAGTGAGACGGGAACTGAATTTTTTTCGTGAAAAGTTTTCTTGGCTTCTTGTTGCGCGACCAATCGGAGCGCTCCGCGGCTCGTGATTGGTCGCGCTCCGCGGAGGGACGTGTAACAAAAGTAATTTCCAGCGGCCGGGGCGCCACTTTCTCGTAGGTTGCGGACCAGTGTACAGCCTATAACTCAACATGTCTGGCAGAGGAAAAGGAGGAAAGGTTAAGGGGAAATCCAAGACTCGCCTCGGCAGTAGTGTTTGCGATCGCTCCAGTGTTCTTGCCTCGTTTCGGTGTTTGTGGTTTCAGTTCGCCATCGAAGTGGTGTTTTTTGTGTTCTGTATTCATTTGTGCACCTGCACAAACGTTTGTGAGTGTCGGCGCGGCGTCGTTTAATTTTAATCAGTGTTTCTGTTCACTTGTCCTTATGTAAACAATCTTGGATACTTTCGATTAATCGATTGGGCCTGGACTCGCCTTTCGATTGTGTGGTCCCAATTATTATTTTTGTGGTCCCAATTATGTGGTCCCGATTTTCTGCACCATAAATTTGGGGTCCCAACTGGAAATGGACAGCGACGTGGTTCCTGCCTCTCCGAACGCCATTGTGGTGGACCATCAGTCTCTTGCGGCCCCGCCATCCTTGCCGCCGCCGCCTGTCATGCCTGGTAAGCACTGGGCCGCAGCGGGCGGGCACCGCTCCAACGTCATCTCGTCCTCCTCAGACTCGGAGGCTGACGTTCTCTCGGCCGAACCCTCTTCGCAAGGTGCTGCCGACCGCCGCAACAGCAAGTACAGCAAGGACGCTGCCAAGGCGATGGTTCGGCGCCAATACTTTGCGGGCCCTCGCCCTGATGGGGTTGGTGGCAGCACACCATCTTCTCGTGCCATCTCCCGGGCTGACACCAGGGAACACCGCCGCCAACAGCAGGCGGAGGTTCTCCACACGAAGCGGCAGGCGGATGCGCATGTGGCGGCCATCATTGACGCTGTCGCGGCGGGGGTGGAACGCCCCTGGTCGCATGGCCGCACGCCTTCCTGGCCTAATGATCTTCACCGCATTGACGCGGAGGAGGTGGCGGATGCTGGTGGGGGGCCCGCCTCCCGCTCTGCCTCCCAGCCGGACATCCATCTTATTCGGCAGGTCGAGGAGACCTGGCGTGGGCTGTCCTCAGGATCGCTGTCTGCCCCCCGACCGGTACCCACCGTTTCCAGCTGCCACACGCCTCGGAGTGCGGCGACGGCTACCACCACGTCCACTGTGATGACCACCACCTCGGTCGCCATCTGCGCCGTGTCGGGGGGCCGCCCGCCGGCCCTGCTTTCCCCTTTGGTTGCTGACGCTGATCCCCCATTTCAAGCCGTCGGGGCAGCGGAGCCCCATCTGGGCCTTTCTCCTGCCGACCCCCGGGCCCCACCTGACCCAGTGCCCCGCCGTCCGGCTGCCGGGGTGGTTGCGGCGCCACCGGTGTCTTCGTGCGCCACCTCTTCGGCTCCGCGCACCCCAGTGGTGCCCCCAGGTGGTCCGGCCTCTGCTGAGCCACGCGTCAAGCGTATTCCACCCATCGTTGTGGCCACCCGCCTCACCGCCGATGCACTGCGGGGCAACCGCGAGTTGCGCCGTAAACTTCAAGGGGACTTTACGGTGGACTACCTGCGGGGGTACCCACGGTACCACCCCACCTCTCTTCAAGACAGGGCGGTGCTCATGGAGTATTTCCGCACCCATGGGATCCAGTGCCATACTTTCCCGGTGGCAGGCCGCGCCAAACCGAAGTTAGTCCTGGCTGGTCTGCCCCCCACTGCCGCGGAGGCGTCGGTGTGGGAGGAGCTGGCTGAGGAGGGCGTCCGCCCGGACTCCCTCCGTCGCCTGACGCCGGACTGGGCGGCGGACCGCGGTGTAATCCGGTTCCTCCTTGTCTTTCCGGATGCCGCTCAGCTGGCGAAGGCCCGCGCCCTGAGACACCTGGCTGGGCTCCGCATTCAGTGGGAGGAGTTTCGGGGTGGATCCCGCCCCCTCCAATGCCACAACTGCCAGCGGTGGGGGCACCGGGTGGAGGACTGTGGCCACCCGTTCCGTTGCCTCCGCTGCGTCCGGCAGCATGCCCACGGCGCCTGCCCGAAGACCCCGGAGGAGCCGCCTTGCTGCGTCAACTGTGAGGGGCAGCATCCGGCCAACGCCCGCACCTGCCCCTCCTACTTGAAGTTCCTCGAGCAGCAGCTGCGGCGGAAGGGGCCTTCGCTTCAGCAGCTGCCACGGCCCCAGCCGCCACGCCACCACCTCCAGGACGCCGCTCCCTCCCGGCCATCCATGGCTGCCGTGCCTCCAGATGACTTTCCGTCCTTGCGTCCTCCATCCTCGTACCGTCCTCCGGGGACGCACTCCTATGCGGCGTCTGTTGCCGGTCCTCCGCTGTTTCTGGGGCCCACTCCTTTTGCGGCACAGCTTCCACCTTCCCCTCAGGCCCCCTTCGCCACGCAAGGGCCCCGCCCCGTCCCTCTCCTTCCGGTCGCCCCGCCTGTAGTCTGGTCCTCGCATCGGCCGCCGGGATGGGGTGCAGGGTCTGCGTCGGTCCCCATGGCCTTTGAACCGGCTTCGGCCCCCCTTCCCCCTCTTCCCGAGAGGGGCCCACCTGCTGCTCCTTCCCAGGGGCTGCCCTCGGGTTCGAGGCTGTCTGACACCCGCCCGGTGGGCTCCCGGTCCCCGGGTCAGCCTGACCCGCCCTCCGAGGCCACCCCCCCACTGGCTGCCTCCTCACGGGCCTCCCTCCATTTGCCTCATTCTGACCTTCCCTCTCACTCGCCTTCCCCACTCCAGGGCCCGCCCCATTCTCACCCCACGGTAGGTCTCACCGGGCCGCAGCAGCCTCCCCCTCCACTCGAACATCCGCCTGGTCCGCCTCCATCCGCTTGCCCCGCCCGTTCTTCGGCCGGTGAGGCATCGTCTCGCAGCGTACCTTCCTTCCTTCCGTCTGCTTCCCTCTCCTCGTCTTCCCACATCCCCTTCTCGGCCTTCTTTGAGACTTACAACTGGCTACAGCACCTCCGTCTCCTCCCGTGGTTGCAGTTGTTTGCCACGGGCATCTACCACATCTCCCAAGCCTCTTCCCCTCTTCTTCAGGCAGAAATATTTTTCCGCACCGTCCTCGCCTTTTTGCAGGGTGTGTTCTCCGCCCCCCCTTAAACTGGTCCTCTGGAACGCCCATGGCGTTCGTTCCAAGCAGGCTGACATCTTCCATTTCCTACATGCCCACCATCCTGACATTGTCTGTTTGACCGAGACTTGGCTGAAGCCCCAGCATCCTTTCTCCCCACCTGGGTATGCCACCATCCGTCGGGATAGGGATGCGCGGGGGGGCGGGGTTGCCCTCCTTGTCCGCGAATCCCTTCCCCATCACCCGCGCGCGCTCCCGCCGCTTCTAAATGTGGAGGCGGTGGCTGCCCGCCTCCGCCTCATCCCACACCCCCTCACTGTGTGCTCGGTCTACTTGCCCGAGCACGGCCCGTTCCCGGCCCGCGGCCTCCAGACGTTATTCCGCATGGATGCCCGGGTGGTGGTAGGGGGGGACTTCAATTGCCGGCATCGCGACTGGGGCTGCTTGTCCA
>NW_026962393.1:355000-367500 GCF_032445375.1 Bacillus rossius redtenbacheri
TATATTACATTAATAAGAATTTGGAAAAACACAGTTATAGTGTCTGTGTTTTGAGGTGGTTGTTTATATTGTACACAAAAGATTTGCACACAATGCAATGTATTCTGCATAGGAAATAAAAACTCTTCAAACAGTGCCTGTCTGCAGTAGCAGCACCATCAGCAGCAGCAGCAGCAGCAGCAGCATAAAGTTCACCATTAATACCCTGAGACCTAATCCTTACAAAAAAAATATGTGTGTGTGTGTGTGTATATATGTGTATATATATATATATGCTGAAATAAGAGTGAGATGTTTGTAAGACGTTTTCCTGCTTAAAAACTTTAAATAATTTTGCACCTAAACTATACACACAATGTAATTGATAAATTTCTTTATTTATTTATTTATTTCCCCCGCTTCAAATACCATAAGAAATTTTTTAACCAGAATTTTACCTAACGGCAGAGGTGTGGCTATAGGAGGCAATGATTGCAACAACTGATACCTTCATGACTAGTATTGTTGGCCCTTAGAAGGGCCGATAAGGTGGTACAGTGCCACAGAAAGTGCCAGCGGTCCTGCTGGCATCTTCATTTCCGCTTTGGGGCTGCTTTCTTGGGCGACTTGCTCTTTGGGGCAACCTTCTTTGGCTTTGGAGCACGGGGTTTCTTCGTGGGAGGTTTGGACACCTTTTTTGCCTTTGAAGGTGCCTTCTTGGGCTTGGGGGTTGCAGCTGCTGCCTTTTTTTTCTTTTCTGCTGTAGGCGGAGTCTTCTTGACTGGTTTCTTGCCCACCGCTGCCTTCTTGGCTACGGATCGCTTCTTTTCCTTAGGGGCAGCTGCACCACGCTTGCCGCTTGGAGCCTTGGGCTGGTCCGGAGCACCGGTGGTCCCTGAAGCCAGCTTGAAGGAGCCAGACGCACCCTTGCCTTTGGTTTGGACAAGCTCGCCGCTAGCCACTGCTGCCTTCAAGTATTTCTTGATGAAAGGTGCCAGCTTTTCCGCATCTACTTTGTAGGTAGAGGCGACGTATTTCTTGATGGCTTGCAGTGATGAGCCGCCCCTTTCCTTGAGGCTCTTGATCGCAGAGGCCACCATTTCAGATGTGCGCGGGTGCGCGGGCGCGCGGGCTTGGCTCGTGGCTTCTTCGACGCAGCCTTGCCTTTCTTCGGGGAAGCTGCCTGTGATGGGGCAACAGCTGGTGCTGCAGTCGCTGCTGCGGTATCTGCCATGACGAGACTGATCCTACAGAATGCAAGAGCAAAGTGAAAATAAAATTTTTCTCTCTGCAAATATCTGGTTACCCAATTTTCTGGTTGCGGACGATTCAGAAAATTCTCGATGCCTTGCTCACGTAGGGAGCAGCGCACTTTGGACAGCGAAAGTAATGTAGGGCTTCTTTAGCACTGATTTTTCAATGTTTTCTAAATGTCAGCAGTCTACGATGACATAATGGGCAGTTCCACTAATAGTGTAATTTTTTTATGGCAGCTGCACTGTTTAATTTGCACTGCGAGCTGTTTAAATTTACTGCTACACCAAACAGGGAACTTTTCATTTGCAGATGTTATTCAAGGAATCAAATACGTAATTTGTGCTGGAATCACTTGAAAATGGTTAAATTAACTTAGGTATACTTTAGTGTATAGTATGCTGAAAATGTGGAGATAATTTCATGAAGGCTGTTTGCTGTGGAAGCACTAGCAAATCACCTTGTTCAGTGCCACCTGGAATGGCTTTCTTCGTGCACCTCCAAGGATGATGTGATTATTATTGTGAGTAAATTTTGTTTACATTTTCATTGTGTGAATAATAAAACTTTTAACTGTACACACAACAAGCATTTCACTTGGATCTGATGCATTCTCAAGAGTGCAGTTTCTGTTTAGCTTTTAAAACTGGCTGCCCTTCAATTCACTCAAGGTGCAGATGCAAGTTGCTGATGAAGTATTCCACACACATGCTACATTGGAGAAATATTTTAATAAAAATTAAAACTCTTGCAGGATTTCGAATAAAAACTATCCTATTTATCCCTTCTATGTTTTGGTACTGCGAAATTGAGAGAGGTAAGTAAGTTGTGAGGTTATTTTTACTTGCTTGCATGTGAGGTTAGCAGAGCAAAAATATTTTTGAAATTGCAGATACATGGTCACTTTATTTCGTTGCAAACATTTATAAGCTCGTAATCTTATTTAAAGTCTCCATACTTAATGCGTTTGGAAAACCTTCTTTCTCTCAATTTTACAATGGAACAAAATTTTACTTGTATGTGTACATTAATTCCATCTCTAAATGATGTAGGTTTACGCACCGAGATCAGGTACATTGTAGAGAGAAAAACACACGAGTACCTGCTTATTTTGAAGTTTTAATGAGTATATTAAAAAAAAAAAAAAAAAAACGATAAAAATATAATTGAAAAAGTATATTATTCACGTATTTTTGAGGATGAGGGGAGGGGGTGTTTTTGTCCGATGGTCGTTTATCTTTAAAGAAATTTCCGTTGGACCTGTGCGTTCTTGCTCTGCCAATTCTCGAAAAATGAAATATTTTAAGTCGTCTTTTATGTGCTAACTTCATTATATTTGGCTGCATTCGTATTTTTATTAGTTTTGAAACATTCATGTCACGGAAAATAATCATAAACCAGGACAAAAACGTTTTGACTAAATGTTCTAGGTTGGTTGTAAAACATTTTCTTATTTTATTTCACATCGGAAACATCTGTTAAGTTGTAAGCTTTGTAATGAATGCGACAGTCACTTGTTCGCTGAAGTGTTTGTTTAAGAAATTAGTATTGTAAATTTGTTTATGGTCTTGTTAAATGAAATTTTAAGTGAAATCATTTGGGAAAACAGAGGCTACAGGAATTTTCAACACAACTTGATGACCGACGTTGTGACTAGTGTGGGAGTGTGTGCTCGTGTAAATATCAATTTTTCTTACTCCTCGTGCCGGTCAACAGGAAAACAGCGAGTGTGTTATCTCATCGCGGGCGTGTGATTGCGTGTGGTAAATTGTGCTAGGTTAATTACCGCAAAACTCCACTGTGTGCAAATATGTAGTGTGTCGCTGTATGCAAATATTTGGTATGTCTTTTTTTTTTTTTTTTTTCAGGCAATACACACTTTGAATTTTACACAATTTCGATGCTGCAACCTAAGTGTATACATGCGAATAGGATTGCTTAAATGAAAAAGTAAAGTAGGAGGTAAGTGCAAATGTTTCCAGGAGGTTATGCACACACAATCTATTTTATGAATTAATAGTTATTATCTAAGAAAATGATAGAAGATTATAAATAATGTGTGCAGAATAATACAGAATTTGCATGTTACACAAAAAAAAAATATATATATATTCCAAATATTGTTAGCAAAATGCACCTAGATTAGTGAGCTGGATTTTTTTTTTTTTTTTGTATTTTTGTTCTGTTGATCCCACGTGGAGTCAAGGCTCCGGGATATAGAACATGTATGTGCAGACAATTAATATTTACATGATGCAAGTTACCAAGAAAAAAAATTTCAAAAAAAAAAAATACATAACATGTTACACAATTTAACTTTATGCAAAACATGAAGCAGCTGTTATCACAAGTCCATTCAACAAATTAACAGTTCAATTTCTCTATTATCAATCAAATTAAAGAATAGCTTCAGAGGGTAGGTAGGATATTCTAGAAGAATTTTTTTTACTGTTTTTTTTTTTAATACTGGTAAATTGTTTTAGTTATTTTCTGTGATATTAAGTTGTAAAGTTTTACTCCCAAGTAATTTAGTCCATTTTCAAATCGCCTAGTGTTATGTTCAACTATCCTCAATTTACTAGCATTTCTGGTGTTATACCTATGTGCGAATATCTAAAAAAAAAAAAAAAAAAAAATAATAATTTTTTTTTTCTTCTTTTTCTTAAGAATGAATAAAAAGTTTCTAGAACGTATTCATTTATGGCAGTCAGGACTTTAAGTTTTTTGAATTTTGGTCTGCAGTTAGATGATTTTTTATCTTTTGTTATTATTCTAATAGCTCCTTTTTTTTTTTTTTTTTCCCCCCAATGTTATATGGCAGAAAGAGTAGAGCTATGGCTACTGTTACATCATGCATTGATGGGAAGGTTATTGTTGGATAACAAAAATTTAGATGATATAATTTTTATTTTTTTCCATACACAACACATTGCAGGTACAATTTTACAGGTTACAGCTGTACCACCTCTAGTATTGCTGCCGACCATCCAACAAATGAGCACACTAAACAGGCATTGATGACATTGTTATCAACGTCTTTTTGAATCTCTCATTATTATACATAACTGCCCACTGAAACAGAGAAACTTCAAAATAGGTGTGTGTGTGTGTGTTTATATATATATATATATATATATATATATATATATATATATATATATACATATATACATATATACATACATACATACATACATACATACATACATACATATACACTTATATATTTATTTTTTCACTTTGAATTTTGTATGAGGTATACACATGCAAAGATTCACAGCTACTGGGTGGGTGAGTGAGTGAGTGAGTGAGTGAGTGAGTGATTGATTGATTGATTGATTGATTGATTGATTGATTGATTGATTGAGAGAGAGTGAGTGTGTGTGTTAGGGGGGGGGGGGGAAATGTGGTGATTGTGGGGGAAAAAAAAATTTAAAATTGAAATTTTTAAAAAAAAAATTTTTTCTGTAGGGTGCAAAATAGTAGTGCCAACGGCACGTGGTGTTCCCAAGCGGTCACCCATCTAAGTACTAACCACGCTCGACGATGCTTAACTTCGGTGATCGGACGAGAACCGGTGTGTTCATCGTGATATGGCCGTTGGCAATGATATAGATGTTTTTTTTTTGCAGTTTGTATTTGCCACTCGAAATAGCTATACCAGGTGTGATTGTTACAAACAACAGGAGAAATCGTGTAATGAACACTCTTTTACTTCCCCCCCCCCTCCCCACACACAACACCCACCACCCTCACCATCCCAACCACCAAAGCCCTCTTCAAAATACACTCTCACACACACACACAAACCCACACTCTATAACTGATGAACATTACCATAACTTCTTAAAGCCATTAGATAATATTTAACTCAAGAAAGGTATTGTGATATGTTTAAAGAAAGAAAGGTGAAACCTTTAACTTTACCAGCAGGTATTAGTATCACTGAGGTATCTTCTAGGTTGTAGCAGCAATAGTAGTAATAATAATAAAATTAAATAAGGTAATAAAAAAGAAAAGTTATACATGTGATCAAATCATGAATGTATAAAACTGGAATGAATTTAAATTTTTTTTATTTTTCTTCATAGGCTGTTTTGAAATTGATGAGTAAGTGCCTCTTCTTTTAAATTTTTTAGTGCTGAACACTGTTACATAAGAGATGAATGTTTAGAAAATTTAAAAAAAAAAAAGCTAGCCCAGCCCCCTCCCCCCCTCACACAAAATCCAAACAAAAAAAAACACCCTCCTTCAAAACATCACATAATCATCCAGCCAGCAGTGCAGACGAGAAATTTGCACTCGGGGCCGCCATTTTGACGATAAATTCTTGCATGGCACACCAAAGGTAGGAAAGAATTTAAAAAAATAAAAATAATGGGCGAGCACCCTCGCGTCTGCCTGTAGAAAATGAAGTTAAAAGTAATATAACCTAAAGACAGGCACACACTAGGGTGCTCCCAGGCGGTTGAGAAATTTTTTCCCGCCAAAAGACTTATATATATTATTTATTTTACTGTTTTTGGCAGGGGGCTATGTCGGTCTGTGTGCAAAGTAGTTCCTACTCCCGCCGCCAGGAGCGCGCGCGGTGGGTAGCGATGTTGTTTTTTCTGCTTTCATTTGTTTATTATTTAGAGGGTTAATGCTATGTAAATGTACGCAAGTTTGGTTATGTGTCGGTAGTTGTGCGAGATTTAATTTCCGAAACGAAATTTGACTTTCATCGGCCTGCATTTCTCACTTATTCGGAAAATACATGTGTGTTTATGTATGTATAATAATCGAGTGATTTTGTAATAATTTGGAAGTTTTGTTTGCGTGTGCGATGTGGGGAAGAAAAGGTGTGCACACGAGTCCTAGGGCTATATTTTTTTTTATTGCGAAATATTTACTTCATGTGGTGAAAAATTTTAAATTATTTGTGATGCAAGTGAAATTTTTTTTTTTTTTTCAGTTGGGTGATGTGTTTGTCCTCGTTTGTGTGCAAGGAAGCAAACATGCTGAAGGTAAGGGGCCATAAATGACACTTTAAAATATTAGTTTACCATTAATTTTGGTTAAATATTAAATTGCCATATAAGTAAAATCATGTCAACTGTTGTATTCCACCCAGTATAAGCTGTTAGTAATGGGTACTTAATATAAATAGAATAAATGTAAGCATTTTCGTCTGCATGAAAATTCACTTTTTTTTTGGATCCATTTGTACTGTGGGTAGTTAAATAGTACATTATGTTGTTTTTACTTCGAAGTACAAAACATCTTGTGCATGATTGCAAATTCAAACGCAGTTAAGCATAATATGAATTCGAATTATGTGTGTGTGTGTGTGTATATATATATTTTTTTTTCAGTTTTTTTTTTTTTTTTTTTTTTTTTTTTTTTTTTTTTTTACTGTGTCCAGTTTTAGCACAAATGGAATTATTTTCAAAGTGAATCGATGCAACTGGTCTTTGCCATTAATATTGATATATGATCTAACTAAATTAAATAGAAAGGATTTTTTTATTTATTTTTTTATATATACAAATATATTTGTAGCAATGTACTAATGACCACAGAAGTAAGCAAAAAAAAAAAAATATATATATATATATCTCAGCCAGTAAACCATGCGTCTTAAAGACTTTTTTTAATGAAAATATTTCTGCCTTGGTTAAGCTTACATTTACTATCATAGGGATTGAGGGAATTGTAGAACAGCAGCAGAAGCATTTCCTTTCATGATCATGTTCTTGGTCCTGAAAAGGACCGTTTATGTAAGCATGTGCACACCAGACCTGCTCACTTGGAGCTGGTGTATTTGGTGACAGCCTTGGTGCCCTCGCTGACAGCGTGATTGGCCAGCTCCCCGGGCAGCAGCAGTCTCACGGCCGTCTGTATCTCGCGGCTGGTGATGGTGGAGCGCTTGTTGTAGTGGGCGAGGCGGCTGGCCTCTGCCGCGATGCGCTCGAAAATGTCGTTCACGAAACTGTTCATGATGCTCATGGCCTTAGATGATATGCCAGTGTCCGGATGAACTTGCTTCAACACTTTGTAGATGTAGATTGCGTAGCTTTCCTTCCTCTTGCGCTTCTTTTTCTTGTCGCCCTTCGAGATGTTTTTCTGGGCCTTGCCCGCCTTTTTGGCTGCCTTACCGCTCGTCTTGGGGGGCATCGTAGGTCTGAGCTGTGCCGCTGTCGCTAGATGAGTGAGACGGGAACTGAATTTTTTTCGTGAAAAGTTTTCTTGGCTTCTTGTTGCGCGACCAATCGGAGCGCTCCGCGGCTCGTGATTGGTCGCGCTCCGCGGAGGGACGTGTAACAAAAGTAATTTCCAGCGGCCGGGGCGCCACTTTCTCGTAGGTTGCGGACCAGTGTACAGCTTCTTCCTGGTAGCTTGTGTTTTGGTTCGATTTCTTGTGTTCAGTGGTGATTTGTGCATCGAAGTGCTATATTTCGACATCTACGTACCTTCAGGCATCAGCACAGGTGTTTGTGCGTCGGGGCTCTGCCTAGTTACATTTTAAACTGTGTTTCTTACTTCGTGTTACTATGTAAACATTCTGCTTCGTCGGTGATGGATCGATTGTGAGTGTGGGAGTATCGATTCTGTCGCTTTGTGCTTACCTGCAACCAAGATGGCCGACAAAGACACTTTATCATTTCCATTGGGGCAACCTCCACTTTCGCCTCTTCCACCTCGCTCCCAGGGTGCGAATAAATTTTGGGCGACTCCTGGTCGTCATTCTGCTCATGCGGTTTCGTCCTCTTCCGATTCTGATGACGCTTCGCCTCCTGGTAGCCCTGTTGAGAGGAAGCCTGCCAAAATATCGAAGGATGCGGCAAAGGCTATTGTATCTCGCCACTGGTTTGCCTCTCAGCGCCCGAACGACGATGGTGGTAGCACGCCTTCTTCACGCGCCATTGCCCGGGCCGATCTACACAAGTCCCGGCGCACCCAGCTGGACTCCACTTTGGCGCTGAAGCGCCATGCTGGCTCTTCAGTTGATGCCACAATTGACGCCGTGGCCCGGGGCTGCGCTCCTGCTGCTTCCACTTCGCGGGTGCCATCCTGGCCGGACGATTTGCACCGCATCGACTCTGACGGCCCTGGTGTGAGCCCGCGGCGTCGGGGCTCGCTCCCCGATGTCCATTTGCTCCACCAGGTTGAGGAGACCTGGCGCAGCCTCGCCGCCGGTGCGCCCCTGCCTGGCTCTACTGCCGGTGGGCCCATCTCCAGTTGCCCGGGGCCGTCCACTGATGGCGTCGGTGCTGCCATGGCGTCGGCGCAGGCGGCTTCGGGCTCCCTGTCCCGGGGACCGCGCCGGTCTGCTGTGGCGGACCCTGGCGTGCCTGGCCTGGCCGTCGGTGTCCCTCGTGGCTGTCCCGGGGCTGCCTCTGACACTGCGTCTGTGCCGGGTGTCCTGGCGGCGGCCGACCGTGTTGTCCCGCCGGCCCAGCCTGGTCTTCCTTCGACGCCTGCGCCTGCTGTGGCCCCTCGCCCGCCCGGGCTGTCACCGGATAGTGGTACTGCGCCACGGCGCATTCCGCCAATTGTTGTCAATACCAAACTGAATGTTGACGCCATTCGCGGGAACCGGTCGCTGTGGCAGAAGCTGCAGGGGAACTTCACCGTGGACTATCTTCGGGGCTATCCACGCTATCACCCCACAAGCCTGCACGACCGGGAGGCCCTGCTGACGTATTTCCGGGACCATGGCATCCCTTGCCACACGTTTCCATTGGGTCGGAAGACTTCACCCCGGATTGTCCTGGCGGGTCTCCCCTCCGAGACTTCCCAGGACTCGGTCCTGGAGGAACTGCGTGCAGTTGGGGTGCACCCCGAGTCGCTCCGGCCCCTCACTTCGGAGCGCGAGCTCCACCGGGGCTTCATCAGATTTCTCGTGGTCCTCGCAGATGCCGCGCAGGTCGCCAAGGCCCGAGCAGTCCGGCACCTAGCTGGCCTCACCGTCCAATGGGAGGAGTTCCGGGGCACCGCGCGGCCTCTTCAATGCCACCAATGCCAGAGGTGGGGACACCACGCGGCGGACTGTGGAAATCCCTTCCGCTGTCTCCGCTGCACCCAGCACCACGTCCGCGGGTCCTGCCCGAAGCTACCCGACGAGCCTCCGCAGTGCGTGAACTGCTCGGGGCCACATCCGGCGAATGCTCGTACCTGCCCCACTTACGTGCAGTTCATCGAGGGGCAGCTGCGTCGCCAGGGACCAAAGCCTCGTCCGCCGGGCCAGGACGCCTCTGCGGCGCCTCCTCGGCAGCCCCGTGCTCCGCTTCAGTTCCAGCGCCGGCCGCACGAGGACATGTTCCCGCCGCTCCCTTCGTTCTCTCTTCCGTCATGCCCCTCTGCCGTTTCCTACGCTGGGCTAGTGGCTGGCCAACCTGCGGCGCGTTCCCCGTGCCCACCTTTGGCCCCGGTCCCCCCTGCGCCCCAGCTACCCTCTCTCTTTTGTTCCGTGCCTGGTCCACCTCCAGTTGACTCTTCTTCTGTCTTGTTGCGCGCCCCTCCTCCTGCTCCCACCACTGCTGCAGGTGTTTCGCCTTCCCTCGCTCCTCCCGGCCTGGTGCAGCCGGCGTGTCCCCCGGTGTCGCGAGCGCCTTTGGACTCGAGGGCTGAGGAGGGCTCGCGGGCTGTGCAGCTGCCCGCTGCTTCCTCCCTCGCTGCAGCTCCTGCTCCGGCTCCTGCCCCCCTGCCAGTCCCTTCGGACTGCCCCCCCGCGTCTGTCCCCCCTTCTGATTCCTCTCTGCCGCCTTCCGTGCGCCCTCCGCCCGTGTTCCCGGCTTCCGCTCCCTTTCCTGTGTTTTTTGAGACTTTCAATTGGCTCGCCCGGCTGAATCTCCTCCCGTGGCTGCCGTTCTTTGCCGATGCCATCTTCCGCATCTCTCAGGCTCCTACCCCTCTTCTCCAGGCCGACATTTATTTCCAGTCCATTTTCCACTTCCTCCGGACTGTGCTCCCAGCAGCTTAAGTTTGTCCTCTGGAATGCCCGGGGCATTCGAGCGAAGCTGGGGGACTTCCGGCACTTCCTGTCCACTGAACGGCCTGCCCTTGTCCTTCTCTCTGAGACATGGCTCAAACCCGATCTCCCCTTCTCCGTGCCTGGGTACGTCATCTATCGCTGGGACCGGGACACTCGTGGGGGTGGTGTTGCTCTCCTCATCCTGTCTACCCTCCCGCACCATCAGCGCGCGCTGCACCCCCTCCGCAATGCCGAGGCGGTGGCGGTGCGTCTCCATCTGGCTCCTCATCCTCTCACTGTGTGCTCCGTCTATCTCCCTGAACATGGTCCCTTCCCGGCAGACGACTTGCGTGCTCTCTTCCATCTGGACGCGCGCGTGGTCGTGGGCGGGGATTTCAATTGCCGGCATCGCGCTTGGGGCTGTGTGTCCACGAGCAATCGGGGCACTCAGCTTCAGCGCCTCGTTCAGGGTTCCCCCCGTCTCGCCATTCACGCTCCCCCCTCATTCACTTTCATTCCATGTCACGTCCGGCAGCGGCCGAGTGTCCTCGACCTCCTCCTTTCTGTTGGACAGGTGGCTGTGTCGGGGCTCGAGGCCCGGGCCGAGCTCACGTCAGATCACACCCCTGTCGTTGGTTTCGTTCGTACCGATTCTCTCCCCCTCCATGGACCCCGCCCGTGGTTCGACTTCAGTCGTGCAGATTGGGGTGCCTACCGGTCTCATCTGGATAGGCACCTCGATCTGCACTTCCATGTCGCTTCCCCGCAGCAGCTCGATGAGCGCGTGCACGTTTTCAGTGATGCTGTGCTCGCGGCTGCTGGCGCCACCATTCCTCTCCGCTCCACTGTCATTCGTGGCACTCCCTTTCCTCCCTACCTTCGACACTTCATCGCGGCCCGCGACGCCGCGCGGCGGCGGTGGCAGTCGTCCCGCGCCGTTGCTCGTTGGCTCGACTATGTGCACCTGCGGGCGCGGTGCCGGGCGCTCACTGAGGAGTGGCTCACGGCGGAGCGGGTCCGTAAAGTGTCTTCCCTCTCCTTCCAGTCGGGGTCCATATTCCGGTACGCGCGGAACCTTCGTGCCACGCCGTCCATCATCCCGCCCCTGGGTGGGGGGCCGCAGGGCCTTTGCGAGTCCCCTGCCCAGAAGGCGGAGCTGCTGGCGGATTCATTTCACTCGTCATTCACCCCTCGTATTCCCCCTGGGGTGGTTTCCCTCCTTCCCACTCATTACACCCCGCCTCCTCCGCCCGCACCCGGTGACATCCGTCTGTCTACCCCGGGGGAAATTCATTCCATTATCACGCACCTTCGTGTCACAACTGCTCCTGGACCAGATGCCATTCATCCACGGCTCGTCTTCTCCCTGTCTCGGAAGGCGACCGTGTACCTCACCAAGCTTGTCAACGGTATTCTCCTCACGGGTCATTTCCCCACTGCGTGGCGGGCTGCGATCGTCGTCCCCATTCCGAAGCCGCGTGCCAATGCTCATCTTCCTTCGGGCTACCGGCCCATCAGTCTCCTGTCTGTCCTTTCAAAAGTGGCCGAGAGAGTCCTCCTCCGCCGGCTGGAGCATCATCTCACCCCTCTCGGTCCCCTTCCATCATTTCAATTCGGGTTTCGGCGCGGGCTGTCGGCTCAGCACGCCGTGGCGCGCGTCGTGGACCAGATCACCGCCGGTTTCACCTCTTTTCAACACTCTGGTATCATCCTCCTCGATCTTTCGAAGGCCTTCGATACTGTCAACCATCACGCGCTCCTCATCAAGTTGGCATATCAGGGCTTCCCTCCTGCCCTCATTCACATTATTTACAACTTTCTTTCACATCGTTCATTTTGTGTCCGTGTCTCTCATGTCGTTTCGCAGTCCCGTGTCATCCCTGCTGGCGTCCCTCAGGGTGCCATCCTGTCCCCCCTCTTGTTCTCCCTCTTCACTTCTGACATCCCTACTCCTCCGCATTGTTCTCTCACCTTGTACGCTGATGACACCGCCATTGTCACATCATCTCGTCACGTCGCGGACGTTCCCGTCCGCCTTACGGCGGCGGTTGCATCCATCACCTCGTACTACCATTCTTGGGGAATCCTGGCGAATGCCGGCAAATCGCAGGCGGCGTTTTTCACCCGCCGCTTCCCCCGCCCCCCGCCCCCTGTTGTTTCACACGGTGTTCCGATTCCCTGGTCCCCGGTGGTGACGTACCTGGGTGTCCATCTGGACTCCGGCCTGCGGTGGGGGGCCCACATCACCGAGTCAATTTCCTCGGCCAGGCGTGCCCTCCACGCGTTGGCCCCTCTCCTCCGTCCGGCGTGT
>NW_026962393.1:372500-395000 GCF_032445375.1 Bacillus rossius redtenbacheri
AGTAAATTTTGTTTACATTTTCATTGTGTGAATAATAAAACTTTTAACTGTACACACAACAAGCATTTCACTTGGATCTGATGCATTCTCAAGAGTGCAGTTTCTGTTTAGCTTTTAAAACTGGCTGCCCTTCAATTCACTCAAGGTGCAGATGCAAGTTGCTGATGAAGTATTCCACACACATGCTACATTGGAGAAATATTTTAATAAAAATTAAAACTCTTGCAGGATTTCGAATAAAAACTATCCTATTTATCCCTTCTATGTTTTGGTACTGCGAAATTGAGAGAGGTAAGTAAGTTGTGAGGTTATTTTTACTTGCTTGCATGTGAGGTTAGCAGAGCAAAAATATTTTTGAAATTGCAGATACATGGTCACTTTATTTCGTTGCAAACATTTATAAGCTCGTAATCTTATTTAAAGTCTCCATACTTAATGCGTTTGGAAAACCTTCTTTCTCTCAATTTTACAATGGAACAAAATTTTACTTGTATGTGTACATTAATTCCATCTCTAAATGATGTAGGTTTACGCACCGAGATCAGGTACATTGTAGAGAGAAAAACACACGAGTACCTGCTTATTTTGAAGTTTTAATGAGTATATTAAAAAAAAAAAAAAAAAAACGATAAAAATATAATTGAAAAAGTATATTATTCACGTATTTTTGAGGATGAGGGGAGGGGGTGTTTTTGTCCGATGGTCGTTTATCTTTAAAGAAATTTCCGTTGGACCTGTGCGTTCTTGCTCTGCCAATTCTCGAAAAATGAAATATTTTAAGTCGTCTTTTATGTGCTAACTTCATTATATTTGGCTGCATTCGTATTTTTATTAGTTTTGAAACATTCATGTCACGGAAAATAATCATAAACCAGGACAAAAACGTTTTGACTAAATGTTCTAGGTTGGTTATAAAACATTTTCTTATTTTATTTCACATCGGAAACATCTGTTAAGTTGTAAGCTTTGTAATGAATGCGACAGTCACTTGTTCGCTGAAGTGTTTGTTTAAGAAATTAGTATTGTAAATTTGTTTATGGTCTTGTTAAATGAAATTTTAAGTGAAATCATTTGGGAAAACAGAGGCTACAGGAATTTTCAACACAACTTGATGACCGACGTTGTGACTAGTGTGGGAGTGTGTGCTCGTGTAAATATCAATTTTTCTTACTCCTCGTGCCGGTCAACAGGAAAACAGCGAGTGTGTTATCTCATCGCGGGCGTGTGATTGCGTGTGGTAAATTGTGCTAGGTTAATTACCGCAAAACTCCACTGTGTGCAAATATGTAGTGTGTCGCTGTATGCAAATATTTGGTATGTCTTTTTTTTTTTTTTTTTTCAGGCAATACACACTTTGAATTTTACACAATTTCGATGCTGCAACCTAAGTGTATACATGCGAATAGGATTGCTTAAATGAAAAAGTAAAGTAGGAGGTAAGTGCAAATGTTTCCAGGAGGTTATGCACACACAATCTATTTTATGAATTAATAGTTATTATCTAAGAAAATGATAGAAGATTATAAATAATGTGTGCAGAATAATACAGAATTTGCATGTTACACAAAAAAAAAATATATATATATTCCAAATATTGTTAGCAAAATGCACCTAGATTAGTGAGCTGGATTTTTTTTTTTTTTTGTATTTTTGTTCTGTTGATCCCACGTGGAGTCAAGGCTCCGGGATATAGAACATGTATGTGCAGACAATTAATATTTACATGATGCAAGTTACCAAGAAAAAAATTTCAAAAAAAAAAAAATACATAACATGTTACACAATTTAACTTTATGCAAAACATGAAGCAGCTGTTATCACAAGTCCATTCAACAAATTAACAGTTCAATTTCTCTATTATCAATCAAATTAAAGAATAGCTTCAGAGGGTAGGTAGGATATTCTAGAAGAATTTTTTTTACTGTTTTTTTTTTTAATACTGGTAAATTGTTTTAGTTATTTTCTGTGATATTAAGTTGTAAAGTTTTACTCCCAAGTAATTTAGTCCATTTTCAAATCGCCTAGTGTTATGTTCAACTATCCTCAATTTACTAGCATTTCTGGTGTTATACCTATGTGCGAATATCTAAAAAAAAAAAAAAAAAAAAAAAATAATAATTTTTTTTTTCTTCTTTTTCTTAAGAATGAATAAAAAGTTTCTAGAACGTATTCATTTATGGCAGTCAGGACTTTAAGTTTTTTGAATTTTGGTCTGCAGTTAGATGATTTTTTATCTTTTGTTATTATTCTAATAGCTCCTTTTTTTTTTTTTTTTTTCCCCCAATGTTATATGGCAGAAAGAGTAGAGCTATGGCTACTGTGACATCATGCATTGATGGGAAGGTTATTGTTGGATAACAAAAATTTAGATGATATAATTTTTATTTTTTTCCATACACAACACATTGCAGGTACAATTTTACAGGTTACAGCTGTACCACCTCTAGTATTGCTGCCGACCATCCAACAAATGAGCACACTAAACAGGCATTGATGACATTGTTATCAACGTCTTTTTGAATCTCTCATTATTATACATAACTGCCCACTGAAACAGAGAAACTTCAAAATAGGTGTGTGTGTGTGTGTTTATATATATATATATATATATATATATATATATATACATATATACATATATACATACATACATACATACATACATACATACATACATATACACTTATATATTTATTTTTTCACTTTGAATTTTGTATGAGGTATACACATGCAAAGATTCACAGCTACTGGGTGGGTGAGTGAGTGAGTGAGTGAGTGAGTGAGTGATTGATTGATTGATTGATTGATTGATTGATTGATTGATTGATTGAGAGAGAGTGAGTGTGTGTGTTAGGGGGGGGGGGGGGAAATGTGGTGATTGTGGGGGAAAAAAAAATTTAAAATTGAAATTTTTAAAAAAAAATTTTTTTCTGTAGGGTGCAAAATAGTAGTGCCAACGGCACGTGGTGTTCCCAAGCGGTCACCCATCTAAGTACTAACCACGCTCGACGATGCTTAACTTCGGTGATCGGACGAGAACCGGTGTGTTCATCGTGATATGGCCGTTGGCAATGATATAGATGTTTTTTTTTTGCAGTTTGTATTTGCCACTCGAAATAGCTATACCAGGTGTGATTGTTACAAACAACAGGAGAAATCGTGTAATGAACACTCTTTTACTTCCCCCCCCCCCCCTCCTCACACACAACACCCACCACCCTCACCATCCCAACCACCAAAGCCCTCTTCAAGATACACTCTCACACACACACACAAACCCACACTCTATAACTGATGAACATTACCATAACTTCTTAAAGCCATTAGATAATATTTAACTCAAGAAAGGTATTGTGATATGTTTAAAGAAAGAAAGGTGAAACCTTTAACTTTACCAGCAGGTATTAGTATCACTGAGGTATCTTCTAGGTTGTAGCAGCAATAGTAGTAATAATAATAAAATTAAATAAGGTAATAAAAAAGAAAAGTTATACATGTGATCAAATCATGAATGTATAAAACTGGAATGAATTTAAATTTTTTTTATTTTTCTTCATAGGCTGTTTTGAAATTGATGAGTAAGTGCCTCTTCTTTTAAATTTTTTAATGCTGAACACTGTTACATAAGAGATGAATGTTTAGAAAATTTAAAAAAAAAAAAGCTAGCCCAGCCCCCTCCCCCCCTCACACAAAATCCAAACAAAAAAAAACACCCTCCTTCAAAACATCACATAATCATCCAGCCAGCAGTGCAGACGAGAAATTTGCACTCGGGGCCGCCATTTTGACGATAAATTCTTGCATGGCACACCAAAGGTAGGAAAGAATTTAAAAAAATAAAAATAATGGGCGAGCACCCTCGCGTCTGCCTGTAGAAAATGAAGTTAAAAGTAACATAACCTAAAGACAGGCACACACTAGGGTGCTCCCAGGCGGTTGAGAAATTTTTTCCCGCCAAAAGACTTATATATATTATTTATTTTACTGTTTTTGGCAGGGGGCTATGTCGGTCTGTGTGCAAAGTAGTTCCTACTCCCGCCGCCAGGAGCGCGCGCGGTGGGTAGCGATGTTGTTTTTTCTGCTTTCATTTGTTTATTATTTAGAGGGTTAATGCTATGTAAATGTACGCAAGTTTGGTTATGTGTCGGTAGTTGTGCGAGATTTAATTTCCGAAACGAAATTTGACTTTCATCGGCCTGCATTTCTCACTTATTCGGAAAATACATGTGTGTTTATGTATGTATAATAATCGAGTGATTTTGTAATAATTTGGAAGTTTTGTTTGCGTGTGCGATGTGGGGAAGAAAAGGTGTGCACACGAGTCCTAGGGCTATATTTTTTTTTATTGCGAAATATTTACTTCATGTGGTGAAAAATTTTAAATTATTTGTGATGCAAGTGAAATTTTTTTTTTTTTTTCAGTTGGGTGATGTGTTTGTCCTCGTTTGTGTGCAAGGAAGCAAACATGCTGAAGGTAAGGGGCCATAAATGACACTTTAAAATATTAGTTTACCATTAATTTTGGTTAAATATTAAATTGCCATATAAGTAAAATCATGTCAACTGTTGTATTCCACCCAGTATAAGCTGTTAGTAATGGGTACTTAATATAAATAGAATAAATGTAAGCATTTTCGTCTGCATGAAAATTCACTTTTTTTTTGGATCCATTTGTACTGTGGGTAGTTAAATAGTACATTATGTTGTTTTTACTTCGAAGTACAAAACATCTTGTGCATGATTGCAAATTCAAACGCAGTTAAGCATAATATGAATTCGAATTATGTGTGTGTGTGTGTGTATATATATATTTTTTTTTCAGTTTTTTTTTTTTTTTTTTTTTTTTTTTTTTTTTTTTTTTTTTCTGTGTCCAGTTTTAGCACAAATGGAATTATTTTCAAAGTGAATCGATGCAACTGGTCTTTGCCATTAATATTGATATATGATCTAACTAAATTAAATAGAAAGGATTTTTTTATTTATTTTTTTATATATATAAATATATTTGTAGCAATGTACTAATGACCACAGAAGTAAGCAAAAAAAAAATATATATATATATATATCTCAGCCAGTAAACCATGCGTCTTAAAGACTTTTTTTAATGAAAATATTTCTGCCTTGGTTAAGCTTACATTTACTATCATAGGGATTGAGGGAATTGTAGAACAGCAGCAGAAGCATTTCCTTTCATGATCATGTTCTTGGTCCTGAAAAGGACCGTTTATGTAAGCATGTGCACACCAGACCTGCTCACTTGGAGCTGGTGTATTTGGTGACAGCCTTGGTGCCCTCGCTGACAGCGTGCTTGGCCAGCTCCCCGGGCAGCAGCAGTCTCACGGCCGTCTGTATCTCGCGGCTGGTGATGGTGGAGCGCTTGTTGTAGTGGGCGAGGCGGCTGGCCTCTGCCGCGATGCGCTCGAAAATGTCGTTCACGAAACTGTTCATGATGCTCATGGCCTTAGATGATATGCCAGTGTCCGGATGAACTTGCTTCAACACTTTGTAGATGTAGATTGCGTAGCTTTCCTTCCTCTTGCGCTTCTTTTTCTTGTCGCCCTTCGAGATGTTTTTCTGGGCCTTGCCCGCCTTTTTGGCTGCCTTACCGCTCGTCTTGGGGGGCATCGTAGGTCTGAGCTGTGCCGCTGTCGCTAGATGAGTGAGACGGGAATTTTTTGATTTTTTTTTTTTGCAATAGCCCCTCCACGCTAAAGCCAGTCCCACACAACCGAAGTGATTGTGGGCCCTCCTATAAAAATGGGAGTGATGTGACGAGAGGAAATTTATGCGTGCCAGGTGGGACCTATACGCTTACTTTAAATACTGAAAAAATGCCAGTGCCACTCCCCACTCCTGCGGGGGAGGGGGGAGTAGCGCGGCGACGTGCGTCTGGCGCGAAGCAAGACTGCAGGAGCACGGGAATTAGTGCTCCGGCAGGCATAGGGGTTTAGCAAATGGGTTGGCAGCAGTAAACCAGCGATCGCACTGGAGGAAACCTGCTACCCGGTAGTGAAAATGTCCGCCCGGATATCCCAGAGGGGAGGAGGGGGAAAATTGGATAAGGTATAACGCATCTGCCTGGGATGGCCAGATGCGTTATGTTGGTGTAACCTGGTTACTTGTACATGGCAGGAACATGGAATTTGAAGATTGGTCTCAGCAACGCCGAGTGCGCCAGTCCGTCGGCGCGACCTGCAACTAAAATAACATAAACGTAAGAGTACACAGCACATGATGATTCATGCTGCGAAATTACAGGAGATCGTGCAGTGGGGACCTGACACAGGCACTGTGGTTGGCGTCTCTGTGACACATAGGACGGGGTTGTTAGATTTTATGACGAGAAAAAATGTTTAATCGTAGCACTAAAATCTAACACTGTGAAGAAATAACACTGAAAGAAATTTTATTTATGTTGCGAAAGAATTTTTGTAACACTAAATAATTTTTAATGGGTTTTGGGGTGGCAATCTTGGGGAGAAAATGATGTACTCTGCAGTCGGCGAGTCGCTGTGGCGGGGGAAGGGAGTTGCTAAAATTAGGACGAGAAAGAATATTAATCGTAGCACTAATATCTAACACTGGGAGGAAGGAACACTTGGGAATATTTAATTTTACGTTGCGAAATAATTTTTAACACTAATTATATACAGTGGGTGCTGTGGAGGGCAAACTTGGGGAGAAGCTGACGATCTCTGCTGTCGGCGCGCCGCTCACATGGCTGCAGGCACTATGGGCGGTGTCTCTGCATACACTGTAGCGAAGCACAATCAGCACATTCCCAGCTGAAAATCACTCAGTTCCGCTCCTAGCTTCGTTCGGAGATGATGTAGTCCTGCTGCTCATCCTGAAAGTAGTCAGAATAGTCCAGAATTCCGCCCCCAGTTTTGAACGACCGCGTCGTGCGACGGATAGGTTTTAAATTGAGTGTGTGACACCCAGAGGCGCAGCGTCTCGCTGCCTAGCCGCGGCCCTGGCTAACTCAGTCCCAGGGTCGTAGGTCAGTGGGTGCTCCACTCCCTTCCTTTGCTAGGCGATCGTAATAAATCCTGTAGGAATAATTATTATTGTTATTTAATTAGCTAACATGGCGACCTCGAGTGACGTAGAATTCCGCGAAACCTCTTCTCTTGAACAAGGTGTTCTCAAGAGAAAGAGTAGCGACGAACACATCAGAGTCACAAAAATTCAGTCCCTGAATCACCATGTCACAGGTGATGTGACAACAGGCAGCCAGACACCAGGCAGCTCGCCTCCATGCAGTCAGATACCGCCGGGCGTGGCGCAGGATCACCCAGCCCTGACAGACACCTCCACTGCACAACAGGGCGCGAATCCCTTTCGCACTGCCCCAATCACAGTCACCCACACAGCCGCGCTGCCATATGAGCGGCTGTACGACCAGTTCAACAGGCTAGGATTAATTTTCTCAGCGAAAAACACCAACAGGGGGACACTGTACTATTTCACCAATGTGCAGCAGTACCATGCAGCCATTAAAGTACTTGATGAACTAAAGGCCGAGTATTTTATTACACGCGTGCAGGCAGACAAACCGTTGAAATATGTGCTTAAGGACATCCCAGGGGGAACTAGCACTGCCAGAATTACCCAGGACCTACTGGCTCAAAACATACCAGTACTATCAGTCTACCAAATGTACGACTGGACTCGTCGTCCAATAAACATGTACCAACTAGATGTACCGCAGGGCAGCGAGTCATTAATGAGTACATTGACCACTGTCATTGGACTCAGAGTGAGGCTGGTGGACTACCGATACAAAAATACACCACTCCAGTGTACGAATTGCTGTCTTCTTGGGCATATAGCAAAACAATGCCGCAAACAGCCAATGTGCCCGCAATGTGCCGGCCCACACAAACTACAGGAGGACTGTCCCCGCCCGCCACACTGTGCCAGATGTAACATGGCACATAATGCCAGATACATGGGCTGCCCCGATTACCAACGGGAGCTGCAGAGGCGCCGTCCTAGGGGGCAGCAGCAGCAGCAGCAGCACCAGCAGCAGCAGCACCAACAATGGACCCGGCGTCCAAATAGACGCCCTCAGTGGCAGACACAACATGCCGAGGACCGTGCACCTGCCTACCAGCAAACGGAGTCACAAACCCAACCCGCCAACGTGGCTCATGAGCCAGGGTGGAATGTGGTCACATCACGGCGTAAACAAAACCCGCAATACAACACCCGACCACAAGGAGGGCAAACCTCTGGCTACAGAGATGACTGGGACCCTCGCAGCGATAACAGGTACCAGGCCCTGAAACAGGACTTCCCGGAACTATGGGAGCCAACACAGTGGGAGCGTCGAAAGGCAGCTCGCCAAAGTCAACAGGCTGGTACACCCCGCAGTACAGGAAACCAGCATGCACAGCGCCAGCCACGTCAGGCCAGACCAGTTGCCCAACCATCAAGCCAGGCAGGAAGGCTGCGCCACCGCTCTGCTCCAGCAGAAAATAATATACAACAACCAATGCAACAGGCTTGCGTGCAGTCGCCAGTTATTTCCACACCGGCTCCTAAGGTGCCTGTCACCCACAACGAACCAGCTACAACTGTCGTGGTACAGCCAAATTCAGCAGCAATCAGGCCAGCAGCCCCCATTGTGGCACGCAGCATGCCATTGCCACAACCTCCAGTACACATCACACCAGAGAGGATAGCCACAAATTATCGAGACTGCCAAGTCCTTCAAGGCACTCTCACGAAAGTAGCAGGTGCACACCCTGCTGTCATGGAAATTGCGCAAAAACTTTGCAACCTACTAACGGCCTGGCTTGACACTTCAGTCGCGGCGGACCGCAGAATTCACCTCGCCGTGGACCTAATTATGGCCATGGCACCAGTCGCACCTGCTCCTCAAGATGGAGCACAATAATAATTTAACATTAAAGACGATCGCCACCTGGAATGCACGCAGTGTGCGAAACAAAACGCCTGAACTTCAGGAATTTCTGCGAGAGCATGATGTCCAGATACTAGCACTAACAGAAACCCATCTTTCGTCAACTGAAAAATTATTCCTACCTGGGTACATCATCCACAGAAAGGACAGGGACAACCAGGGTGGAGGGGTTGCCTTGGCTGTCCGCACCAATCTAATACACCATGAAGTACAACTTCCTGACTTAGGCCGCATAGAGGCAGTAGCAATCTCTATATCACTTAAAGGCAAGAAATGTACTATCATTTCAGCCTACGCTCCCCCAGGACGCTCAATCACAGCTGAAAACCTCCAAATCCTAGCCACTTGCACCTCTTCCTTCCTCCTACTAGGTGATTTAAATGCAAAACACCCTGCGTGGAACTGCGCCCGAACTACAAGTAATGGCAGAGTGCTGTTTGCACACCAGCAGCTACACCAATACATGGTCTGCGCTCCCTACCATCCTACCCGCTATCCTGAAAATCCCAGGCAATATCCTGATATCCTAGATTTCACCATTTATTATAACACAAATTTCATCTACGAACTTGAAGTAATCCACGAGCTGCACTCAGACCATCTACCAGTCATTGCTACACTTGAAGATGTTTACACAAAAACCGCCCAAACCAAACGCACCTATAATTTCCGCAAAGCAGACTGGCCGCGACTCAACTCCTTTATAGAAAATAACCTATTCCCTGTTCCTACCATTACAGTGGCTGCGGACTTGCAGCAGTACTCTGCCAAATTATCTAGGACCCTATCCCAAGCAATAAATACTTTTATTCCAACCACGAAAAAGAAAGTGGATGCTACTGCCCTCCCCCCGCAACTAAAACAGCTAATCACAGCCAAAAACCAGGCGAAGCGCCGATGGCAACGCAACAGATGCCCAGCGCTCAAGAAGGTATACACCGACCTGTACAATGAATTTCAAGCCAAACTTAGTGTACATCGAGCCACTCAATGGGATGCGAAAGTGCAACAGCTCTCTACAGCCAACAACACACTCTGGAAAGTGGCGAAAAACCTGTCCTCCAAGCCCACAATTATCCCGCCTATCCAACTTCCTACTGGAAACATGGCTTTCTCGCCTAAAGATAAAGCTACAGTACTTGCTGACTGCCAAGAACAGGCCTTCCAACCCAACATCCTACCAAACAATCCCCCCCACTCCCTCCTAATAACGGAGCAAGTAGCGGCCATGCGACTTACACCTGCAACCTCAGAACCCCTTCTAACGACAGAAGCGGAAGTCAGAAGAATCATAAAATCTCTGAAGACTAATAAAGCTCCAGGAACAGATAAAATCCCTTCCCTTGTCCTAAAACACCTCAAAATCCCAGCTCTTCAAGCAATAGCAGCCTGCATAAATGGCATCCTTCTCACCAACTCCTGGCCTAACAATTGGAAGGAGGCAAAAATCATTCTGCTTCCCAAGCCTGGCAAAAATCCGCAACTCCCGTCCAGCTACCGACCAATAAGCCTGCTCAACACCATCTCGAAAGTAGCTGAGAAAATAATAGCACGCCGCATCCAATTACACCTGGAAGAGCAACAAGTGCTCCCAGACTATCAATTTGGCTTTAGAGCTCGCCACTCCACCACTCAACAGCTCGTTAGAATAGTTGAGCATATAACACAGGCCTTTGACTGGCGCCACTACACCGCGGCAGTCTTCCTCGATATCGAAAAGGCCTTCGATCGTGTCTGGCATGACGGACTTTTATACAAACTCCAAGCCATAAAACTCCCAGATACGTATATAAAAACCTTGGACGCATACCTAAGTAAACGATCTTTTCGTGCAAGCATCCCAGGAGCCACATCTACTCCACGTAAAATATTAGCTGGTGTACCACAAGGCAGTGTACTTGGCCCCATGCTCTTCAATATATATGTCTCTGACTTACCGAAACTGCCCAGAGCCAACATCGCGTGTTTTGCGGATGACACCATGTTGTATGCTAGTTCAACTCAATCGCAACAAGCAGTCAGGCGCCTACAAGAATCACTGAATCTGTTAGAATCGTGGTTTACAGATTGGAGAACAGCTATCAATGTCGACAAATGTGAGGCGATCGTCTTTACACGCCGGAAGGTACCGGCAAACCTACCTCAGCTACGCCTCTTTAACAACAATATACACTACAAAACCTGTGTCAAATACCTGGGAGTCCACATGGATAAAAGCCTAACTTGGAGCAAACAGGTATCGAATAAACAAGCACTCGCGAATGCAAGACTGGCAACTTTATATCCTCTCTTAAACCACAAGGGAAGTCTAAGCATTAAAAATAGCAAATTACTGTACACAGCCTGCGTGAAACCCATCATGACCTATGCGGCTCCAGCGTGGGGCTACGCAGCGAAAACGCACTTAAATAAACTGCAGGTGGTGCAGAATAAGGCTCTTAGAAAAATCGCGCATGTGCCTAACTATGCTCCCATGAAGAGAGTACACACAGAGATTCGCATAGACACCATGCACGAACAGTTTATTAAACAAGCTGTAGCCTTTTATAAAACAGTGGAATCACACACAAATCCCCTAATAAACAGGCTAGGTCGTTATCACCCAGAAGATGTACGAAAATACAAAAGGCCAAAGCATATTCTATGCGAGAAACCGCCCTGAACGAGTCGAAAAATCACCGTGGTCCGCACCAGCACTGATTGGCTGGGGGTGGCCTCGGGGTAGCTGTAGCTCGTTGCGGACTGTTCAGAAAACTTCAGGAACCAAAAACTTGTCACGCATCGATTCACTAAAATGTAAATAACTTCTGCAATATTCAACGCAGAAACAAATAAAAAACACCAAAATAATCAGCAGAAAACACTCGTGCCGTCATAGTACATAACTGCGCCCGGCGCATTGCAAACACTTTAAGATAAACTGTTAAAAACTCAGCGGCATCGCTCAGCTTTAATTCTACGAATTTTTTCCCTCTTTCATTATTAGTGTTATTAGTGTTTTAGTTCTAATTTTACAACGTAATTTCTCTCCCTATACCCTGACATCTTTACCACCAGGAAGTGCTTCGTCCCCCCCCCCTGCGCCGCCAGGGGAGCTCACAGAGACGCCGCCCACAGTGCCTGTCAGCAGGGGAGATGGCACCAAGATCCTGCCATGGTTCCCGCAGCCACATAGTGCAACAGCCACGTTATCATGCCCTTCCAATTTATTTTAGTGCTTCACTCTTTCGCATCCTAACATCCCCCCATAGTGTATATCAACATCTCCCTAGTAGTTGTAATAATAATAATAGTCAACCATCGTAAAAATTCATTCCCTTTTTCTCAATTATTGCACAGTGACGCCAACCACAGCACCAGTGCTTCAGTGCTTCATAGATGCTGCATTGGCATGCCAATGCCAACCCAGTATCCCCCCCACTCCTACTAATTATAGAGTGTTGTATATATGTGTTTTTACTTTTAGTTGCAGGTCGCGCCAGGAGTTCCTGCCGCCCTCGGTGTCACCGAGGCAATTGTCAAATTCGCACAACCCTGCTGTGTACTTGCTCGGAGAGCACCAACATAGCTTTTCCAGGAATCCCACCTGGAAAGGTTATAGCCTACTATCCATCGGTCGCGCTAGCTTTTCAGATTACAGGTAACAGGTTTCCTCCAGTGCGTCGCTGGTTTACTGTTGCCTAACCCTTTGCTACACCCCATAGGCTGTAGGAGTGCTAAGTTCGCACTACTACAGGCTTTATCGCGCCAGACGCACGTCGCCATGACACCTCCCCCTCCCTCCCAGGAGCGGGAGGAGTCAATGGCAGTTTTATATATTGTCTACTTAAGCGTATAGGTCCCACCTGGCACGCATCAATTCCCTCAAGTCAAATCATTCCCATTTGGTTAGCAGGGCTCACAAACACTTCGGCTGTGTGAGACTGACTTCAGCGTGGAGGGGCTGTGGTCTAAAAAATTAAAAAAGCGAAGCACAAGGCAGAAGATCGTTGGAATGTGGTGTGATTGATTGCGTGAGAGTTGCTAAATTCGATGGTAAAAGACCGAAGCACTAGGTGTAGTGCAGAAAAAGTTGTAATGAAAACTGAAGTGACTTCTCTGCGCGGGCGCACGGGAATGGAACTAAGTGAAAGTTTTCTATACCGTCCTCAACCGCGCGCGACTACCTCGAGCCACGCCCCCTCGCGCGCTCGCAGCCAATCAGCGCTGTTCCGGTCGGTGGTTGTGAATTTCTTGTGTGCGCTGCCGCGGAATTACGGCGGCTTCTCGCACAACACGTGTTTTGGTCTCTTGTGTGTTCTTGAATCTTCAGGTTTATATTTTCCAAGGCTACGAATGAGTGGATTGGAGTGTGTGGCAGATTGGGAATAAAAAGATGACGATAGTTTAAAGTATATTCGCTGAAGTGTGTCCATGTGTAGCTCCTTGTGTATGAGTGCTGTGGGGACATAGATAGGCACTTGTGCGACTCTTCTGAGAGCTTTATTTTGCGCAGATTGCAGTGAGCGGAGATTTGTGTTGGAGGCATAGCTCCAAGCTGGGGCTGCATAGGTCATAATAGGCCTTATACATGCCTGATATAAAAGCTTACCGTTTGTTGTGGAGATGCTGCTCTTGTGATTTAGGAGAGGATATAATTGCGCGAGCCTCGCATAGGCCTTGGCTCGTTTGTTTTGAATGTGTTGTTTCCATGTAAGCCTGGCATCCATGAGTACACCCAGGTATTCCACACAGGGGTAGAAAGAGATTGCGGCATTGAAAAGTGATAGTTGTGGCAGATGTTCTGGAATATGGCGCTTGGTAAAAATAATGGCCTTTGATTTTCCTACGTTGACTGCAGTTTTCCACTTTGTAAACCATTGCTGCAGTAGGTTTAGTGCTGCCTGTACTCTCTGCAGTGCAGCCGCAGGCCTCACAGAGCTTGAATATAGCATCGTATCATCTGCATAGCACGCTACTTCTACCCCCTGTGGGAAGGCTGGGAAGTCTGCCACATAGATGTTGAATAATAAGGGGCCTAGAACACTGCCCTGTGGTACACCAGCCTTGATGGTACGGCGTGTAGAGGTGGCACCTGGGATGCAGGCATGGAAGTGTCGTTCATGTAGGTAAGAATCTAGTGTGCGGACATATGTGTCAGGGATGTGTGCTGTGTGAAGTTTATAGATTAGGCCTTCATGCCACACACGATCGAAGGCCTTTTCTATGTCTAGAAATGTCGCAGCAGTGTACTGTCTCCAGTCAAAGGATAGTGTGATCTGTTCAACTATCCGCACCAGTTGGTGGGTTGTTGAGTGCCCCGCTCTGAAACCGAACTGGTAGTCAGGGAGAGTGTGATTTTGTTCCAGATTTTGTTGGATGCGGCTGGTGAGGATTTTCTCAGCTATTTTTGAAAGTGTATTGAGGAGGCTGATGGGACGATAGCTGTTAGGGAGGCGGGGATCTTTACCAGGCTTGGGGAGTAGGATGACTTTGGCGTTTTTCCACACAGTTGGCCATGTATTGGTGTTTAGTATGCCATTTATGCAGGTGGCTATTGCCTGCAGAGCTGGGTCCTGTAGTTGTTTTAGGACGATCGTAGGTATCTTGTCCATGCCAGGTGCCTTGTTGTTTTTTAGTGATTTTATTACTCTCCTCACTTCCTCAGGAGAGGTGAGTACAGGCTCCTCCAGGAGGGGTGAGTTCCTGATTTGGCTGACCTGGTCATTTACATGTATTTCATGCTCTGGATCTGTGGGCTGAACGTTTGGCTGGAAGGCAAGTTCTTGGCTGTCCGCCAGCGCTGCCACTTTGTCTGTGGGTGTGTAGGCGACGCCTCCAGTCGGGAGTTGGATAGGAGGGATAGTGATAGGTTTTTTGGAGAGTGATTTGGTTAGTTTCCAGAGGGAGTTGTCCTGTGTGGTGAGGTTGAAAAGTTTCTCGTCCCATACTCTGGCCCTATGAAGTGCGAGCTGATTGTTTACTTCTGTCTGCAGGTGTTGAAAAATCCTCTTCAAGGCTGGGCATCTGTTTCTCTGCCATCTCCGACGTGCTTGGTTCTTGTCTGTGATGAGCTCCTTTATGTAGAGTGGAAGTGTCGCCGGGTCAGCTGTTCGTTTTGAAAGTGGGACAGATACATTTATGGCTTCCGCAACTACCTGTGTGAGGGAGGCGGAATAGGATTGGAGGTCATTTGGGGAGGAAATGATGGCAACAGGATTAATGTGTTTTTCAATGTAGCTATTTAATTTATTCCAGTTTGCTTTATGGTAGTTGCGGCTTGTTTTAGGTTGCGTTGCTAGCGAGTCGGTATTTTCAAGCGTAGCAATAACTGGCATATGATCTGAGTGAAGCTCGTAGATTACTTCTAGTTCATAAATAAAATTTGTGTTCATATAAATGGTTATGTCTAGTACATCTGGTGTCTGGAGTGAGGAGGTGGGGTAGCGGGTGGGGTGATAGGGAGCGCACACCATGTATGTGCTCTGTTCCTGGTGTCGAAACAATGTGTGTCCATTTGCAGTGACCCGTGCGCAGTTCCAGGAGGGGTGCTTGGCGTTTAGGTCCCCTAGCAACAGAAAGGAGGGTGTGAATGTTGCCAGAGCCTGCAGGTTTTCTGTTTTTAATGATTTTCCTGGTGGGGCATAGGCAGCAATGACTGTGCAGGGCCTGCCATTTATAGTGACTGAGGCTGCTACTGCCTCCATCATGCCTAGGTCTGGAGTTTGTATAGTGTGGTGTAAGATGGTGGATTTTATTGCTAGAGCAACCCCTCCCCCCTGGGCTGTGCGATCCTTCCTGTGTATAATGTAACCCTGTAGTCTGAATGTGTCTGTGGGTGCCAGGTGTGTTTCTGTAAGAGCTAAAATGTGGATGTCGTGTTCCCGAAGAAATAACTCTAGCTCCTGTGTTTTGTGGCGGACACTGTTTGCATTCCATGTGGCAATATTTTTGATGGTGATGGTATGATTAATGTGTGGGTGCATGTGCAACGTCGGACATGGCAGTGATGAGCTCAACTGCAAGGCGGACTCTGTGTTCAAGGGGGACAGTAGTGTCTAACCAGGCTGTGAGGAGGTTGACAAGTTTTGTGGCTATGTCCATGTGGATTGGTTGTGTTGTGGCAATTTTTGTGAGAGTGCCCTTAAGCACTGAGCACGCCTTGAAGTTAGTGTCTGTCTGCGCTTGCGTAACCTCCATTGGGGGCAGTGGCAGCGGGAGGTTGGCAGTTATTGGTTGCGCCGGCTGGGCAACTGGAACTGGAACAGGCTGGCCGGCAGCAACAGCGGTGGCAGGATGTTGCTGCGCCGGGGCAGGTTGCTGAGTTGGTGCAGTTTGCCTGGCATTTTCACGCAGTGCAGCCTGCAGTTCAGTCAGCCGCGTTTGCTGCGGCTCACTGTTCTTAGGCTGCTGTGCCGGTCTGCGTGGCTCTTGTCTGCGTTGTTGCTGTTGCTGGGGTTGCTGCGTGTGATTGTGGTACGCAGCTCTGGCGTTTCTTTGCCTCTGCCCTCGTTGTTGACGCGGGGACCATGCAAGTGCATCGGGGTAGTCTTCCTCGTCGAGGCCTTGAAACCTATTGTTGGTTTGGGCTGGCCAGTGCTGCTCTCTTGGCAGACTTCTGGCCCTTCGACCATGGCGGACTTGTTGCCAGCCATCACTGTCCGCCTGATGGTTAGCTTGTCGAGATGGTATGTGTTGTGGTTGTGGTGCTTGTCTGCCCGGTTGTCTTGTATGTTGGTAATAGTTATTATTAGGGGCAGTCTGCCGCAGATTGGGGGCGCCTCTGTCCCTAGGCCGGCGACGTGCCATGGCCTTGAGGTACTCAGGGCAGCCCCTGAATCTGGCATTGTGGCCCTGTTGGCAGTTTACGCATTTTGGCGGATTTGAGCAGCCCTGTTGGTGCTTGTGCGGCCCTGCACACTGGGGGCACGCGATCCTGAAATGGCATTGCTTAGACACATGCCCGAGCTGGCAGCAGTTGCCACACTGCAATGGCGCATTTGGGTGCAGGTAGTCGACAATGCGTACTCTGAGTCCAAATACATATTTAATTTGGTTGATTTTATCTTCGCTGCCCTGCGGCACATCCAGCAGGAACATGTTGAGGGCGCGCCTGTTGAAGTCATACATTTGATGAATGACTACGACAGGGACATGTTGCGCCAGAAGGTCGCTGGTGATGCGGCTGATGTTGGTGCCGGCAGGAATGTCCTTGAGGACGTACTTGAGGGGCTTGTCCTCTGGTGCGCGGGTTACGAAGAATTCGACCCCGGATTCTGAGATGATTCTGAGTCCCTCATGATACATGGGGACTGAAGCGAAGTGGTACATAGTACCCCTCTGAGTGTTTTTTGCCATGAATTTGATGTGGTGTTGCACGAGCTTGTCGTACAAGCATTCGTAGGGCACTTTTGCATTGTGCCACACTGTTATGGGGGCGGACTTGTAGATGGGGGGGTCCGCCTGTGTCTGAGGTTGAGATTGTGTGCCTTGGCTAACAGCTACCGGTGCCGGCAAGGCCGTGTCAGCCGGTGCTGTTGCCATGCAGTTGTCTGGCAACTGGGGGGCATGTGAGGGCCCTGGTTGCTGACCTATACTGAGATATTTAGCCGCGCGGTCATCTAGCTCATTGCTGGACCTTTTAACGCCTGCTCGGTCACTAGCAGTGATGTCCATTTGGCTAACTTGGCCTGTTGCCATTTTTACGAAAAAATTTGAAGCTAGGGAATTATTACGGAACGCCTACCACAAAGGAAGGGAGTGGAGCACCCACTGACCTACGACCCTGGGACTGAGTTAGCCAGGGCCGCGGCTAGGCAACGAGGCGCTGCGCCTCTGGGTGTCACACACTCATATATACAAGCCTATCCGTCGCACGACGCGGTCGTAAAAACTGGGGGTGGAAATCTAACTGAATATGCTCTCTGTGGCAGCGCAGAAACTACATGCTCACTGCACGAACAGCTAACAACTGAGTGAGTGAGTGAGTGAGAGTGAGACGGGAACTGAATTTTTTTCGTGAAAAGTTTTCTTGGCTTCTTGTTGCGCGACCAATCGGAGCGCTCCGCGGCTCGTGATTGGTCGCGCTCCGCGGAGGGACGTGTAACAAAAGTAATTTCCAGGAGCTGGCGGGCAATGCTCGATCAGTTCCGCTCCTAGCTTCGTTCGGAGATGATGTAGTCCTGCTGCTCATCCTGAAAGTAGTCAGAATAGTCCAGAATTCCGCCCCCAGTTTTGAACGACCGCGTCGTGCGACGGATAGGTTTTAAATTGAGTGTGTGACACCCAGAGGCGCAGCGTCTCGCTGCCTAGCCGCGGCCCTGGCTAACTCAGTCCCAGGGTCGTAGGTCAGTGGGTGCTCCACTCCCTTCCTTTGCTAGGCGATCGTAATAAATCCTGTAGGAATAATTATTATTGTTATTATTTAATTAGCTAACATGGCGACCTCGAGTGACGTAGAATTCCGCGAAACCTCTTCTCTTGAACAAGGTGTTCTCAAGAGAAAGAGTAGCGACGAACACATCAGAGTCACAAAAATTCAGTCCCTGAATCACCATGTCACAGGTGATGTGACAACAGGCAGCCAGACACCAGGCAGTTCGCCTCCATGCAGTCAGATACCGCCGGGCGTGGCGCAGGATCACCCAGCCCTGACAGACACCTCAACTGCACAACAGGGCGCGAATCCCTTTCGCACTGCCCCAATCACAGTCACCCACACAGCCGCGCTGCCATATGAACGGCTGTACGACCAGTTCAACAGGCTAGGATTAATTTTCTCAGCGAAAAACACCAACAGGGGGACACTGTACTATTTCACCAATGTGCAGCAGTACCATGCAGCCATTAAAGTACTTGATGAAATAAAGGCCGAGTATTTTATTACACGCGTGCAGGCAGACAAACCGTTGAAATATGTGCTTAAGGACATCCCAGGGGGAACTAGCACTGCCAGAATTACCCAGGACCTACTGGCTCAAAACATACCAGTACTATCAGTCTACCAAATGTACGACTGGACTCGTCGTCCAATAAACATGTACCAACTAGATGTACCGCAGGGCAGCGAGTCATTAATGAGTACATTGACCACTGTCATTGGACTCAGAGTGAGGCTGGTGGACTACCGATATAAAAATACACCACTCCAGTGTACGAATTGCTGTCTTCTTGGGCATATAGCAAAACAATGCCGCAAACAGCCAGTGTGCCCGCAATGTGCCGGCCCACACAAACTACAGGAGGACTGTCCCCGCCCGCCACACTGTGCCAGATGTAACATGGCACATAATGCCAGATACATGGGCTGCCCCGATTACCAACGGGAGCTGCAGAGGCGCCGTCCTAGGGGGCAGCAGCACCAGCAGCACCAGCAGCAGCAGCACCAACAATGGACCCGGCGTCCAAATAGACGCCCTCAGTGGCAGACACAACATGCCGAGGACCGTGCACCTGCCTACCAGCAAACGGAGTCACAAACCCAACCCGCCAACGTGGCTCATGAGCCAGGGTGGAATGTGGTCACATCACGGCGTAAACAAAACCCGCAATACAACACCCGACCACAAGGAGGGCAAACCTCTGGCTACAGAGATGACTGGGACCCTCGTAGCGATAACAGGTACCAGGCTCTGAAACAGGACTTCCCGGAACTATGGGAGCCAACACAGTGGGAGCGTCGAAAGGCAGCTCGCCAAAGTCAACAGGCTGGTACACCCCGCAGTACAGGAAACCAGCATGCACAGCGCCAGCCACGTCAGGCCAGACCAGTTGCCCAACCATCAAGCCAGGCAGGAAGGCTGCGCCACCGCTCTGCTCCAGCAGAAAATAATATACAACAACCAATGCAACAGGCTTGCGTGCAGTCGCCAGTTATTTCCACACCGGCTCCTAAGGTGCCTGTCACCCACAACGAACCAGCTACAACTGTCGTGGTACAGCCAAATCCAGCAGCAATCAGGCCAGCAGCCCCCATTGTGGCACGCAGCATGCCATTGCCACAACCTCCAGTACACATCACACCAGAGAGGATAGCCACAAATTATCGAGACTGCCAAGTCCTTCAAGGCACGCTCACGAAAGTAGCAGGTGCACACCCTGCTGTCATGGAAATTGCGCAAAAACTTTGCAACCTACTAACGGCCTGGCTTGACACTTCAGTCGCGGCGGACCGCAGAATTCACCTCGCCGTGGACCTAATTATGGCCATGGCACCAGTCGCACCTGCTCCTCAAGATGGAGCACAATAATAAATTAACATTAAAGACGATCGCCACCTGGAATGCACGCAGTGTGCGAAACAAAACGCCTGAACTTCAGGAATTTCTGCGAGAGCATGATGTCCAGATACTAGCACTAACAGAAACCCATCTTTCGTCAACTGAAAAATTATTCCTACCTGGGTACATCATCCACAGAAAGGACAGGGACAACCAGGGTGGAGGGGTTGCCTTGGCTGTCCGCACCAATCTAATACACCATGAAGTACAACTTCCTGACTTAGGCCGCATAGAGGCAGTAGCAATCTCTATATCACTTAAAGGCAAGAAATGTACTATCATTTCAGCCTACGCTCCCCCAGGACGCTCAATCACAGCTGAAAACCTCCAAATCCTAGCCACTTGCACCTCTTCCTTCCTCCTACTAGGTGATTTAAATGCAAAACACCCTGCGTGGAACTGCGCCCGAACTACAAGTAATGGCAGAGTGCTGTTTGCACACCAGCAGCTACACCAATACATGGTCTGCGCTCCCTACCATCCTACCCGCTATCCTGAAAATCCCAGGCAATATCCTGATATCCTAGATTTCACCATTTATTATAACACAAATTTCATCTACGAACTTGAAGTAATCCACGAGCTGCACTCAGACCATCTACCAGTCATTGCTACACTTGAAGATGTTTACACAAAAACCGCCCAAACCAAACGCACCTATAATTTCCGCAAAGCAGACTGGCCGCGACTCAACTCCTTTATAGAAAATAACCTATTCCCTGTTCCTACCATTACAGTGGCTGCGGACTTGCAGCAGTACTCTGCCAAATTATCTAGGACCCTATCCCAAGCAATAAATACTTTTATTCCAACCATGAAAAAGAAAGTGGATGCTACTGCCCTCCCCCCGCAACTAAAACAGCTAATCACAGCCAAAAACCAGGCGAAGCGCCGATGGCAACGCAACAGATGCCCAGCGCTCAAGAAGGTATACACTGACCTGTACAATGAATTTCAAGCCAAACTTAGTGTACATCGAGCCACTCAATGGGATGCGAAAGTGCAACAGCTCTCTACAGCCAACAACACACTCTGGAAAGTGGCGAAAAACCTGTCCTCCAAGCCCACAATTATCCCGCCTATCCAACTTCCTACTGGAAACATGGCTTTCTCGCCTAAAGATAAAGCTACAGTACTTGCTGACTGCCAAGAACAGGCCTTCCAACCCAACATCCTACCAAACAATCCCCCCCACTCCCTCCTAATAACGGAGCAAGTAGCGGCCATGCGACTTACACCTGCAACCTCAGAACCCCTTCTAACGACAGAAGCGGAAGTCAGAAGAATCATAAAATCTCTGAAGACTAATAAAGCTCCAGGAACAGATAAAATCCCTTCCCTTGTCCTAAAACACCTCAAAATCCCAGCTCTTCAAGCAATAGCAGCCTGCATAAATGGCATCCTTCTCACCAACTCCTGGCCTAACAATTGGAAGGAGGCAAAAATCATTCTGCTTCCCAAGCCTGGCAAAAATCCGCAACTCCCGTCCAGCTACCGACCAATAAGCCTGCTCAACACCATCTCGAAAGTAGCTGAGAAAATAATAGCACGCCGCATCCAATTACACCTGGAAGAGCAACAAGTGCTCCCAGACTATCAATTTGGCTTTAGAGCTCGCCACTCCACCACTCAACAGCTCGTTAGAATAGTTGAGCATATAACACAGGCCTTTGACTGGCGCCACTACACCGCGGCAGTCTTCCTCGATATCGAAAAGGCCTTCGATCGTGTCTGGCATGACGGACTTTTATACAAACTCCAAGCCATAAAACTCCCAGATACGTATATAAAAACCTTGGACGCATACCTAAGTAAACGATCTTTTCGTGCAAGCATCCCAGGAGCCACATCTACTCCACGTAAAATATTAGCTGGTGTACCACAAGGCAGTGTACTTGGCCCCATGCTCTTCAATATATATGTCTCTGACTTACCGAAACTGCCCAGAGCCAACATCGCGTGTTTTGCGGATGACACCATGTTGTATGCTAGTTCAACTCAATCGCAACAAGCAGTCAGGCGCCTACAAGAATCACTGAATCTGTTAGAATCGTGGTTCACAGATTGGAGAACAGCTATCAATGTCGACAAATGTGAGGCGATCGTCTTTACACGCCGGAAGGTACCGGCAAACCTACCTCAGCTACGCCTTTTTAACAACAATATACACTACAAAACCTGTGTCAAATACCTGGGAGTCCACATGGATAAAAGCCTAACTTGGAGCAAACAGGTATCGAATAAACAAGCACTCGCGAATGCAAGACTGGCAACTTTATATCCTCTCTTAAACCACAAGGGAAGTCTAAGCAT
>NW_026962393.1:400000-412500 GCF_032445375.1 Bacillus rossius redtenbacheri
GGACGGTTCAGAAAATTCTCGATGCCTTGCTCACGTAGGGAGCAGCGCACTTTGGACAGCGAAAGTAATGTAGGGCTTCTTTAGCACTGATTTTTCAATGTTTTCTAAATGTCAGCAGTCTACGATGACATAATGGGCAGTTCCACTAATAGTGTAATTTTTTTATGGCAGCTGCACTGTTTAATTTGCACTGCGAGCTGTTTAAATTTACTGCTACACCAAACAGGGAACTTTTCATTTGCAGATGTTATTCAAGGAATCAAATACGTAATTTGTGCTGGAATCACTTGAAAATGGTTAAATTAACTTAGGTATACTTTAGTGTATAGTATGCTGAAAATGTGGAGATAATTTCATGAAGGCTGTTTGCTGTGGAAGCACTAGCAAATCACCTTGTTCAGTGCCACCTGGAATGGCTTTCTTCGTGCACCTCCAAGGATGATGTGATTATTATTGTGAGTAAATTTTGTTTACATTTTCATTGTGTGAATAATAAAACTTTTAACTGTACACACAACAAGCATTTCACTTGGATCTGATGCATTCTCAAGAGTGCAGTTTCTGTTTAGCTTTTAAAACTGGCTGCCCTTCAATTCACTCAAGGTGCAGATGCAAGTTGCTGATGAAGTATTCCACACACATGCTACATTGGAGAAATATTTTAATAAAAATTAAAACTCTTGCAGGATTTCGAATAAAAACTATCCTATTTATCCCTTCTATGTTTTGGTACTGCGAAATTGAGAGAGGTAAGTAAGTTGTGAGGTTATTTTTACTTGCTTGCATGTGAGGTTAGCAGAGCAAAAATATTTTTGAAATTGCAGATACATGGTCACTTTATTTCGTTGCAAACATTTATAAGCTCGTAATCTTATTTAAAGTCTCCATACTTAATGCGTTTGGAAAACCTTCTTTCTCTCAATTTTACAATGGAACAAAATTTTACTTGTATGTGTACATTAATTCCATCTCTAAATGATGTAGGTTTACGCACCGAGATCAGGTACATTGTAGAGAGAAAAACACACGAGTACCTGCTTATTTTGAAGTTTTAATGAGTATATTAAAAAAAAAAAAAAAAAACGATAAAAATATAATTGAAAAAGTATATTATTCACGTATTTTTGAGGATGAGGGGAGGGGGTGTTTTTGTCCGATGGTCGTTTATCTTTAAAGAAATTTCCGTTGGACCTGTGCGTTCTTGCTCTGCCAATTCTCGAAAAATGAAATATTTTAAGTCGTCTTTTATGTGCTAACTTCATTATATTTGGCTGCATTCGTATTTTTATTAGTTTTGAAACATTCATGTCACGGAAAATAATCATAAACCAGGACAAAAACGTTTTGACTAAATGTTCTAGGTTGGTTGTAAAACATTTTCTTATTTTATTTCACATCGGAAACATCTGTTAAGTTGTAAGCTTTGTAATGAATGCGACAGTCACTTGTTCGCTGAAGTGTTTGTTTAAGAAATTAGTATTGTAAATTTGTTTATGGTCTTGTTAAATGAAATTTTAAGTGAAATCATTTGGGAAAACAGAGGCTACAGGAATTTTCAACACAACTTGATGACCGACGTTGTGACTAGTGTGGGAGTGTGTGCTCGTGTAAATATCAATTTTTCTTACTCCTCGTGCCGGTCAACAGGAAAACAGCGAGTGTGTTATCTCATCGCGGGCGTGTGATTGCGTGTGGTAAATTGTGCTAGGTTAATTACCGCAAAACTCCACTGTGTGCAAATATGTAGTGTGTCGCTGTATGCAAATATTTGGTATGTCTTTTTTTTTTTTTTTTTTTTTTTCAGGCAATACACACTTTGAATTTTACACAATTTCGATGCTGCAACCTAAGTGTATACATGCGAATAGGATTGCTTAAATGAAAAAGTAAAGTAGGAGGTAAGTGCAAATGTTTCCAGGAGGTTATGCACACACAATCTATTTTATGAATTAATAGTTATTATCTAAGAAAATGATAGAAGATTATAAATAATGTGTGCAGAATAATACAGAATTTGCATGTTACACAAAAAAAAAATATATATATATTCCAAATATTGTTAGCAAAATGCACCTAGATTAGTGAGCTGGATTTTTTTTTTTTTTTTGTATTTTTGTTCTGTTGATCCCACGTGGAGTCAAGGCTCCGGGATATAGAACATGTATGTGCAGACAATTAATATTTACATGATGCAAGTTACCAAGAAAAAAAATTTCAAAAAAAAAAAATACATAACATGTTACACAATTTAACTTTATGCAAAACATGAAGCAGCTGTTATCACAAGTCCATTCAACAAATTAACAGTTCAATTTCTCTATTATCAATCAAATTAAAGAATAGCTTCAGAGGGTAGGTAGGATATTCTAGAAGAATTTTTTTTACTGTTTTTTTTTTTAATACTGGTAAATTGTTTTAGTTATTTTCTGTGATATTAAGTTGTAAAGTTTTACTCCCAAGTAATTTAGTCCATTTTCAAATCGCCTAGTGTTATGTTCAACTATCCTCAATTTACTAGCATTTCTGGTGTTATACCTATGTGCGAATATCTAAAAAAAAAAAAAAAAAAAAAAAAAATAATAATTTTTTTTTTCTTCTTTTTCTTAAGAATGAATAAAAAGTTTCTAGAACGTATTCATTTATGGCAGTCAGGACTTTAAGTTTTTTGAATTTTGGTCTGCAGTTAGATGATTTTTTATCTTTTGTTATTATTCTAATAGCTCCTTTTTTTTTTTTTTTTCCCCCAATGTTATATGGCAGAAAGAGTAGAGCTATGGCTACTGTGACATCATGCATTGATGGGAAGGTTATTGTTGGATAACAAAAATTTAGATGATATAATTTTTATTTTTTTCCATACACAACACATTGCAGGTACAATTTTACAGGTTACAGCTGTACCACCTCTAGTATTGCTGCCGACCATCCAACAAATGAGCACACTAAACAGGCATTGATGACATTGTTATCAACGTCTTTTTGAATCTCTCATTATTATACATAACTGCCCACTGAAACAGAGAAACTTCAAAATAGGTGTGTGTGTGTGTGTTTATATATATATATATATATATATATATATATACATATATACATATATACATACATACATACATACATACATACATACATACATATACACTTATATATTTATTTTTTCACTTTGAATTTTGTATGAGGTATACACATGCAAAGATTCACAGCTACTGGGTGGGTGAGTGAGTGAGTGAGTGAGTGAGTGAGTGATTGATTGATTGATTGATTGATTGATTGATTGATTGATTGATTGAGAGAGAGTGAGTGTGTGTGTTAGGGGGGGGGGGGGAAATGTGGTGATTGTGGGGGAAAAAAAAATTTAAAATTGAAATTTTTAAAAAAAAATTTTTTTCTGTAGGGTGCAAAATAGTAGTGCCAACGGCACGTGGTGTTCCCAAGCGGTCACCCATCTAAGTACTAACCACGCTCGACGATGCTTAACTTCGGTGATCGGACGAGAACCGGTGTGTTCATCGTGATATGGCCGTTGGCAATGATATAGATGTTTTTTTTTTGCAGTTTGTATTTGCCACTCGAAATAGCTATACCAGGTGTGATTGTTACAAACAACAGGAGAAATCGTGTAATGAACACTCTTAAACTTCCCCCCCCCCCCTCCCCACACACAACACCCACCACCCTCACCATCCCAACCACCAAAGCCCTCTTCAAAATACACTCTCACACACACACACAAACCCACACTCTATAACTGATGAACATTACCATAACTTCTTAAAGCCATTAGATAATATTTAACTCAAGAAAGGTATTGTGATATGTTTAAAGAAAGAAAGGTGAAACCTTTAACTTTACCAGCAGGTATTAGTATCACTGAGGTATCTTCTAGGTTGTAGCAGCAATAGTAGTAATAATAATAAAATTAAATAAGGTAATAAAAAAGAAAAGTTATACATGTGATCAAATCATGAATGTATAAAACTGGAATGAATTTAAATTTTTTTTATTTTTCTTCATAGGCTGTTTTGAAATTGATGAGTAAGTGCCTCTTCTTTTAAATTTTTTAATGCTGAACACTGTTACATAAGAGATGAATGTTTAGAAAATTTAAAAAAAAAAAAAGCTAGCCCAGCCCCCTCCCCCCCTCACACAAAATCCAAACAAAAAAAAACACCCTCCTTCAAAACATCACATAATCATCCAGCCAGCAGTGCAGACGAGAAATTTGCACTCGGGGCCGCCATTTTGACGATAAATTCTTGCATGGCACACCAAAGGTAGGAAAGAATTTAAAAAAATAAAAATAATGGGCGAGCACCCTCGCGTCTGCCTGTAGAAAATGAAGTTAAAAGTAACATAACCTAAAGACAGGCACACACTAGGGTGCTCCCAGGCGGTTGAGAAATTTTTTCCCGCCAAAAGACTTATATATATTATTTATTTTACTGTTTTTGGCAGGGGGCTATGTCGGTCTGTGTGCAAAGTAGTTCCTACTCCCGCCGCCAGGAGCGCGCGCGGTGGGTAGCGATGTTGTTTTTTCTGCTTTCATTTGTTTATTATTTAGAGGGTTAATGCTATGTAAATGTACGCAAGTTTGGTTATGTGTCGGTAGTTGTGCGAGATTTAATTTCCGAAACGAAATTTGACTTTCATCGGCCTGCATTTCTCACTTATTCGGAAAATACATGTGTGTTTATGTATGTATAATAATCGAGTGATTTTGTAATAATTTGGAAGTTTTGTTTGCGTGTGCGATGTGGGGAAGAAAAGGTGTGCACACGAGTCCTAGGGCTATATTTTTTTTTATTGCGAAATATTTACTTCATGTGGTGAAAAATTTTAAATTATTTGTGATGCAAGTGAAATTTTTTTTTTTTTTTCAGTTGGGTGATGTGTTTGTCCTCGTTTGTGTGCAAGGAAGCAAACATGCTGAAGGTAAGGGGCCATAAATGACACTTTAAAATATTAGTTTACCATTAATTTTGGTTAAATATTAAATTGCCATATAAGTAAAATCATGTCAACTGTTGTATTCCACCCAGTATAAGCTGTTAGTAATGGGTACTTAATATAAATAGAATAAATGTAAGCATTTTCGTCTGCATGAAAATTCACTTTTTTTTTGGATCCATTTGTACTGTGGGTAGTTAAATAGTACATTATGTTGTTTTTACTTCGAAGTACAAAACATCTTGTGCATGATTGCAAATTCAAACGCAGTTAAGCATAATATGAATTCGAATTATGTGTGTGTGTGTGTGTATATATATATTTTTTTTTCAGTTTTTTTTTTTTTTTTTTTTTTTTTTTTACTGTGTCCAGTTTTAGCACAAATGGAATTATTTTCAAAGTGAATCGATGCAACTGGTCTTTGCCATTAATATTGATATATGATCTAACTAAATTAAATAGAAAGGATTTTTTTATTTATTTTTTTATATATATAAATATATTTGTAGCAATGTACTAATGACCACAGAAGTAAGCAAAAAAAAAAAATATATATATATATATCTCAGCCAGTAAACCATGCGTCTTAAAGACTTTTTTTAATGAAAATATTTCTGCCTTGGTTAAGCTTACATTTACTATCATAGGGATTGAGGGAATTGTAGAACAGCAGCAGAAGCATTTCCTTTCATGATCATGTTCTTGGTCCTGAAAAGGACCGTTTATGTAAGCATGTGCACACCAGACCTGCTCACTTGGAGCTGGTGTATTTGGTGACAGCCTTGGTGCCCTCGCTGACAGCGTGCTTGGCCAGCTCCCCGGGCAGCAGCAGTCTCACGGCCGTCTGTATCTCGCGGCTGGTGATGGTGGAGCGCTTGTTGTAGTGGGCGAGGCGGCTGGCCTCTGCCGCGATGCGCTCGAAAATGTCGTTCACGAAACTGTTCATGATGCTCATGGCCTTAGATGATATGCCAGTGTCCGGATGAACTTGCTTCAACACTTTGTAGATGTAGATTGCGTAGCTTTCCTTCCTCTTGCGCTTCTTTTTCTTGTCGCCCTTCGAGATGTTTTTCTGGGCCTTGCCCGCCTTTTTGGCTGCCTTACCGCTCGTCTTGGGGGGCATCGTAGGTCTGAGCTGTGCCGCTGTCGCTAGATGAGTGAGACGGGAACTGAATTTTTTTCGTGAAAAGTTTTCTTGGCTTCTTGTTGCGCGACCAATCGGAGCGCTCCGCGGCTCGTGATTGGTCGCGCTCCGCGGAGGGACGTGTAACAAAAGTAATTTCCAGCGGCCGGGGCGCCACTTTCTCGTAGGTTGCGGACCAGTGTACAGCCTATAACTCAACATGTCTGGCAGAGGAAAAGGAGGAAAGGTTAAGGGGAAATCCAAGACTCGCCTCGGCAGTAGTGTTTGCGATCGCTCCAGTGTTCTTGCCTCGTTTCGGTGTTTGTGGTTTCAGTTCGCCATCGAAGTGGTGTTTTTTGTGTTCTGTATTCATTTGTGCACCTGCACAAACGTTTGTGAGTGTCGGCGCGGCGTCGTTTAATTTTAATCAGTGTTTCTGTTCACTTGTCCTTATGTAAACAATCTTGGATACTTTCGATTAATCGATTGGGCCTGGACTCGCCTTTCGATTGTGTGGTCCCAATTATTATTTTTGTGGTCCCAATTATGTGGTCCCGATTTTCTGCACCATAAATTTGGGGTCCCAACTGGAAATGGACAGCGACGTGGTTCCTGCCTCTCCGAACGCCATTGTGGTGGACCATCAGTCTCTTGCGGCCCCGCCATCCTTGCCGCCGCCGCCTGTCATGCCTGGTAAGCACTGGGCCGCAGCGGGCGGGCACCGCTCCAACGTCATCTCGTCCTCCTCAGACTCGGAGGCTGACGTTCTCTCGGCCGAACCCTCTTCGCAAGGTGCTGCCGACCGCCGCAACAGCAAGTACAGCAAGGACGCTGCCAAGGCGATGGTTCGGCGCCAATACTTTGCGGGCCCTCGCCCTGATGGGGTTGGTGGCAGCACACCATCTTCTCGTGCCATCTCCCGGGCTGACACCAGGGAACACCGCCGCCAACAGCAGGCGGAGGTTCTCCACACGAAGCGGCAGGCGGATGCGCATGTGGCGGCCATCATTGACGCTGTCGCGGCGGGGGTGGAACGCCCCTGGTCGCATGGCCGCACGCCTTCCTGGCCTAATGATCTTCACCGCATTGACGCGGAGGAGGTGGCGGATGCTGGTGGGGGGCCCGCCTCCCGCTCTGCCTCCCAGCCGGACATCCATCTTATTCGGCAGGTCGAGGAGACCTGGCGTGGGCTGTCCTCAGGATCGCTGTCTGCCCCCCGACCGGTACCCACCGTTTCCAGCTGCCACACGCCTCGGAGTGCGGCGACGGCTACCACCACGTCCACTGTGATGACCACCACCTCGGTCGCCATCTGCGCCGTGTCGGGGGGCCGCCCGCCGGCCCTGCTTTCCCCTTTGGTTGCTGACGCTGATCCCCCATTTCAAGCCGTCGGGGCAGCGGAGCCCCATCTGGGCCTTTCTCCTGCCGACCCCCGGGCCCCACCTGACCCAGTGCCCCGCCGTCCGGCTGCCGGGGTGGTTGCGGCGCCACCGGTGTCTTCGTGCGCCACCTCTTCGGCTCCGCGCACCCCAGTGGTGCCCCCAGGTGGTCCGGCCTCTGCTGAGCCACGCGTCAAGCGTATTCCACCCATCGTTGTGGCCACCCGCCTCACCGCCGATGCACTGCGGGGCAACCGCGAGTTGCGCCGTAAACTTCAAGGGGACTTTACGGTGGACTACCTGCGGGGGTACCCACGGTACCACCCCACCTCTCTTCAAGACAGGGCGGTGCTCATGGAGTATTTCCGCACCCATGGGATCCAGTGCCATACTTTCCCGGTGGCAGGCCGCGCCAAACCGAAGTTAGTCCTGGCTGGTCTGCCCCCCACTGCCGCGGAGGCGTCGGTGTGGGAGGAGCTGGCTGAGGAGGGCGTCCGCCCGGACTCCCTCCGTCGCCTGACGCCGGACTGGGCGGCGGACCGCGGTGTAATCCGGTTCCTCCTTGTCTTTCCGGATGCCGCTCAGCTGGCGAAGGCCCGCGCCCTGAGACACCTGGCTGGGCTCCGCATTCAGTGGGAGGAGTTTCGGGGTGGATCCCGCCCCCTCCAATGCCACAACTGCCAGCGGTGGGGGCACCGGGTGGAGGACTGTGGCCACCCGTTCCGTTGCCTCCGCTGCGTCCGGCAGCATGCCCACGGCGCCTGCCCGAAGACCCCGGAGGAGCCGCCTTGCTGCATCAACTGTGAGGGGCAGCATCCGGCCAACGCCCGCACCTGCCCCTCCTACTTGAAGTTCCTCGAGCAGCAGCTGCGGCGGAAGGGGCCTTCGCTTCAGCAGCTGCCACGGCCCCAGCCGCCACGCCACCACCTCCAGGACGCCGCTCCCTCCCGGCCATCCATGGCTGCCGTGCCTCCAGATGACTTTCCGTCCTTGCGCCCTCCATCCTCGTACCGTCCTCCGGGGACGCACTCCTATGCGGCGTCTGTTGCCGGTCCTCCGCTGTTTCTGGGGCCCACTCCTTTTGCGGCACAGCTTCCACCTTCCCCTCAGGCCCCCTTCGCCCCGCAAGGGCCCCGCCCCGTCCCTCTCCTTCCGGTCGCCCCGCCTGTAGTCTGGTCCTCGCATCGGCCGCCGGGATGGGGTGCAGGGTCTGCGTCGGTCCCCATGGCCTTTGAACCGGCTTCGGCCCCCCTTCCCCCTCTTCCCGAGAGGGGCCCACCTGCTGCTCCTTCCCAGGGGCTGCCCTCGGGTTCGAGGCTGTCTGACACCCGCCCGGTGGGCTCCCGGTCCCCGGGTCAGCCTGACCCGCCCTCCGAGGCCACCCCCCACTGGCTGCCTCCTCACGGGCCTCCCTCCATTTGCCTCATTCTGACCTTCCCTCTCACTCGCCTTCCCCACTCCAGGGCCCGCCCCATTCTCACCCCACGGTAGGTCTCACCGGGCCGCAGCAGCCTCCCCCTCCACTCGAACATCCGCCTGGTCCGCCTCCATCCGCTTGCCCCGCCCGTTCTTCGGCCGGTGAGGCATCGTCTCGCAGCGTACCTTCCTTCCTTCCGTCTGCTTCCCTCTCCTCGTCTTCCCACATCCCCTTCTCGGCCTTCTTTGAGACTTACAACTGGCTACAGCACCTCCGTCTCCTCCCGTGGTTGCAGTTGTTTGCCACGGGCATCTACCACATCTCCCAAGCCTCTTCCCCTCTTCTTCAGGCAGAAATATTTTTCCGCACCGTCCTCGCCTTTTTGCAGGGTGTGTTCTCCGCCCCCCCTTAAACTGGTCCTCTGGAACGCCCATGGCGTTCGTTCCAAGCAGGCTGACTTCTTCCATTTCCTACATGCCCACCATCCTGACATTGTCTGTTTGACCGAGACTTGGCTGAAGCCCCAGCATCCTTTCTCCCCACCTGGGTATGCCACCATCCGTCGGGATAGGGATGCGCGGGGGGGCGGGGTTGCCCTCCTTGTCCGCGAATCCCTTCCCCATCACCCGCGCGCGCTCCCGCCGCTTCTAAATGTGGAGGCGGTGGCTGCCCGCCTCCGCCTCATCCCACACCCCCTCACTGTGTGCTCGGTCTACTTGCCCGAGCACGGCCCGTTCCCGGCCCGCGGCCTCCAGACGTTATTCCGCATGGATGCCCGGGTGGTGGTAGGGGGGGACTTCAATTGCCGGCATCGCGACTGGGGCTGCTTGTCCACGAGCAATCGGGGTATTCAGCTCCTTCGTGTCGTCCAGGGTTCCCCGGCACTCACCCTTCACTCACCCCCATCTTTCACGTTCATTCCGTGTCACATCCGGCAACGGCCGAGTGTCCTCGACTTGGTTATCACGGTGGGCCCGGTGGCCATGTCGGGGCTCTCGGCTCGCGCCGAGCTCACTTCCGATCATACACCGGTCATCGGTTTCGTGCGTGCGGCTTCCCGCCCTCCTCCTGTGTCCCCCACTTCCTTCGATTTTGCTCGTGCCGACTGGGCCGCCTATCGGGCACATCTGGACGGCACACTCAACCTTCATTTTCACATCTCCTCCCGGCAGCAGTTGGACGAGCACGTGTCCATCCTCACGGACTCGATCCTGGCTGCTGCACGGGCCTCCATTCCCTGTCGTCGCCCGCTCCTGCGGGGCGCGCCCTTCCCGCCGTCTCTGCGCCAGCTCATTTCGGCCCGCAATGCCGCTCGACGGCGCTGGCAGTATCGCCGGACGGGGGACCGCTGGCGGGAGTACGTGGATCTTCGGGCGCGCTGCCGGAGGCTCATCACCGAATGGCTGGCAGCGGAGCGGGTCCGACACATCCAGTCACTGTCATTTCGTTCCGGTTCCATCTTCCGCTATGCACGGGGCCTTCGTTCCACCTCGTCTGTCATGCCGCCTCTGGACGGGGGACCACGGGGTTTGTGTGAGTCCCCTGCCCAGAAGGCGGAACTCCTGGCGGGCTTCTTCCATTTATCTTTTACCCCCACACTCCCGCCAGGGGTCACGTCGCTCCTCCCGGTCCACTATACCCCACCTCCCCCTCCACGACCTGGTGATATTCCCTTGACCACCCCAGGGGAAGTGTTCCGTGTCACCTCTCATCTCAAGCTTCGCTCTGCCCCTGGGCCCGACCACATCCATCCGCGGCTGGTCTTCTCCCTTTCCCGGAAGGCCACCGTGTTTCTCACCAAAATCATTAATGGCATCTTCCTCACGGGTCACTTCCCTACCTCGTGGCGGGCTGCGACCGTTGTGCCCATTCCAAAGTCGCGTGCAGATGCTCACCTTCCCGCGGGCTATAGGCCCATCAGCCTCCTGTCAGTCCTCTCTAAAGTGGCCGAGAGAATCATCCTCCGTAGGTTGGAGCTTCATCTCACCCCTCTCGGTCCCCTTCCTGCATTTCAGTTTGGTTTTCGGCGCGGGCTGTCGGCGCAACACGCCGTGGCGCGCGTCGTTGACCAAATCACCGAAGGCTTCACCTCCTTCCAGCACACTGGTGTTGTTCTGCTTGATCTGTCCAAGGCCTTTGATACCGTCAGCCATCACGCGCTCCTTCTGAAGCTGGCGTTTCAGGGCTTTCCTCCTGCTCTCATTCATCTTCTTTATAACTTTCTCTCACATCGCTCATTTCGTGTCCGTGTCGACCAATCTTTTTCGCAGTCCTGCCATGTTCCTGCCGGTGTCCCTCAGGGAGCGATCTTGTCGCCCCTGCTTTTTTCCCTCTACACTTCCGACATACCGGTCCCCCCCCATTGCACTCTCACCCTCTATGCAGATGACACTGCCATCTCCACCTCATCTCGCCTTGTTTCCGACATTCCCGCCCGCCTCACGGCGGCGGTGTCACTCATCTCCTCATACTATCACTCATGGGGAATCCGGGCGAATGCCGGCAAGTCCCGGGCGACCCTCTTCACCCGCCGTTTCCCTCGCCCCCCGCCCGCCGTGGTGTCCCAGGGGGTGCCGATACCCTGGTCCCCGTCGGTGGTGTACCTGGGTGTCCGCCTGGACTCTGGTTTGCGGTGGGGTGCGCATCTCGCTGATTCCGTTTCGTCGGCCCGGCGTGCCCTCTTTGCCCTGGCGCCTATCCTCAGGCCGACTTGTCCTCTTCCCTCTTCCGATCGTGTCACACTTTTTCGTCTCTACGTCCTTTCCATTCTGCTGTATTGTTCCCCTGTGTGGGCGCACGCCTCCCCCACAGCCTTCCGCCCACTCCTCGTCTTTTTTCACTCTTCCCTTCGCATGTTGCTCGGCCGCCCCCGGTGGACCCCCATTCCTGCCCTTCTGGATGCCACCTCCCTCCCGCCGCTCACCCTTCTGATCACAACTCAGGCCGATCGTTTTTACCGCTCCATCCGTCGCTCCCGCCTGCCCATTGTGGCTGCCATTGCCGCCTACGACCCCACCCTCCCTTACCCGCACCGTCGTCTCCTGGACTACCAGGCCCACCGGCCGCCCTAGTTGGCGTCCCCGGCCGCCCCTCCCGTGCGTCTCCCATGCGTGGTTTCTAGCTGCCGTGTGGCCCCCGGGGCGAACATTAACCCGGTGACAGTGCGCGTGTTCTGGTGAACCTGCCGGCCCCCTGGCAATGGTAGTGGTGTTTTGTGTATTCGTCGGATGCATTCATTTCTGGGGTTTTTTAGGCTAGTTTTCCCCAGTGTCCGCCCTTCATCTCGTTTGTGGTGCTCGGTTCCCTTTTTTGACTTTATCCCTGATTACACTGGAAGAAACAAGACGTTTGGGACAGTGTTCGTGGTGTTTTGTGTTCGTCTGTTGTATCAGTTTGTGTGTATGTTGTTCCATATGTAAGCGCCCCGGCGCCTTCCTGTACTATACAAATAAAAAGCATTTAAAATTCAATTCAATTCATTCCAAGACTCGCTCCAGCAGGGCAGGACTTCAGTTCCCAGTGGGGCGCATCCACAGGCTGCTGCGCAAAGGCAACTACGCAGAGCGTGTCGGGGCAGGCGCCCCGGTCTACTTGGCCGCGGTGATGGAGTACCTGGCCGCCGAGGTGCTGGAGC
>NW_026962393.1:415000-435000 GCF_032445375.1 Bacillus rossius redtenbacheri
GTTTGTAAGACGTTTTCCTGCTTAAAAACTTTAAATAATTTTGCACCTAAACTATACACACAATGTAATTGATAAATTTCTTTATTTATTTATTTATTTCCCCCGCTTCAAATACCATAAGAAATTTTTTAACCAGAATTTTACCTAACGGCAGAGGTGTGGCTATAGGAGGCAATGATTGCAACAACTGATACCTTCATGACTAGTATTGTTGGCCCTTAGAAGGGCCGATAAGGTGGTACAGTGCCACAGAAAGTGCCAGCGGTCCTGCTGGCATCTTCATTTCCGCTTTGGGGCTGCTTTCTTGGGCGACTTGCTCTTTGGGGCAACCTTCTTTGGCTTTGGAGCACGGGGTTTCTTCGTGGGAGGTTTGGACACCTTTTTTGCCTTTGAAGGTGCCTTCTTGGGCTTGGGGGTTGCAGCTGCTGCCTTTTTTTTCTTTTCTGCTGTAGGCGGAGTCTTCTTGACTGGTTTCTTGCCCACCGCTGCCTTCTTGGCTACGGATCGCTTCTTTTCCTTAGGGGCAGCTGCACCACGCTTGCCGCTTGGAGCCTTGGGCTGGTCCGGAGCACCGGTGGTCCCTGAAGCCAGCTTGAAGGAGCCAGACGCACCCTTGCCTTTGGTTTGGACAAGCTCGCCGCTAGCCACTGCTGCCTTCAAGTATTTCTTGATGAAAGGTGCCAGCTTTTCCGCATCTACTTTGTAGGTAGAGGCGACGTATTTCTTGATGGCTTGCAGTGATGAGCCGCCCCTTTCCTTGAGGCTCTTGATCGCAGAGGCCACCATTTCAGATGTGCGCGGGTGCGCGGGCTTGGCTCGTGGCTTCTTCGACGCAGCCTTGCCTTTCTTCGGGGAAGCTGCCTGTGATGGGGCAACAGCTGGTGCTGCAGTCGCTGCTGCGGTATCTGCCATGACGAGACTGATCCTACAGAATGCAAGAGCAAAGTGAAAATAAAATTTTTCTCTCTGCAAATATCTGGTTACCCAATTTTCTGGTTGCGGACGGTTCAGAAAATTCTCGATGCCTTGCTCACGTAGGGAGCAGCGCACTTTGGACAGCGAAAGTAATGTAGGGCTTCTTTAGCACTGATTTTTCAATGTTTTCTAAATGTCAGCAGTCTACGATGACATAATGGGCAGTTCCACTAATAGTGTAATTTTTTTATGGCAGCTGCACTGTTTAATTTGCACTGCGAGCTGTTTAAATTTACTGCTACACCAAACAGGGAACTTTTCATTTGCAGATGTTATTCAAGGAATCAAATACGTAATTTGTGCTGGAATCACTTGAAAATGGTTAAATTAACTTAGGTATACTTTAGTGTATAGTATGCTGAAAATGTGGAGATAATTTCATGAAGGCTGTTTGCTGTGGAAGCACTAGCAAATCACCTTGTTCAGTGCCACCTGGAATGGCTTTCTTCGTGCACCTCCAAGGATGATGTGATTATTATTGTGAGTAAATTTTGTTTACATTTTCATTGTGTGAATAATAAAACTTTTAACTGTACACACAACAAGCATTTCACTTGGATCTGATGCATTCTCAAGAGTGCAGTTTCTGTTTAGCTTTTAAAACTGGCTGCCCTTCAATTCACTCAAGGTGCAGATGCAAGTTGCTGATGAAGTATTCCACACACATGCTACATTGGAGAAATATTTTAATAAAAATTAAAACTCTTGCAGGATTTCGAATAAAAACTATCCTATTTATCCCTTCTATGTTTTGGTACTGCGAAATTGAGAGAGGTAAGTAAGTTGTGAGGTTATTTTTACTTGCTTGCATGTGAGGTTAGCAGAGCAAAAATATTTTTGAAATTGCAGATACATGGTCACTTTATTTCGTTGCAAACATTTATAAGCTCGTAATCTTATTTAAAGTCTCCATACTTAATGCGTTTGGAAAACCTTCTTTCTCTCAATTTTACAATGGAACAAAATTTTACTTGTATGTGTACATTAATTCCATCTCTAAATGATGTAGGTTTACGCACCGAGATCAGGTACATTGTAGAGAGAAAAACACACGAGTACCTGCTTATTTTGAAGTTTTAATGAGTATATTAAAAAAAAAAAAAAAAAAAACGATAAAAATATAATTGAAAAAGTATATTATTCACGTATTTTTGAGGATGAGGGGAGGGGGTGTTTTTGTCCGATGGTCGTTTATCTTTAAAGAAATTTCCGTTGGACCTGTGCGTTCTTGCTCTGCCAATTCTCGAAAAATGAAATATTTTAAGTCGTCTTTTATGTGCTAACTTCATTATATTTGGCTGCATTCGTATTTTTATTAGTTTTGAAACATTCATGTCACGGAAAATAATCATAAACCAGGACAAAAACGTTTTGACTAAATGTTCTAGGTTGGTTGTAAAACATTTTCTTATTTTATTTCACATCGGAAACATCTGTTAAGTTGTAAGCTTTGTAATGAATGCGACAGTCACTTGTTCGCTGAAGTGTTTGTTTAAGAAATTAGTATTGTAAATTTGTTTATGGTCTTGTTAAATGAAATTTTAAGTGAAATCATTTGGGAAAACAGAGGCTACAGGAATTTTCAACACAACTTGATGACCGACGTTGTGACTAGTGTGGGAGTGTGTGCTCGTGTAAATATCAATTTTTCTTACTCCTCGTGCCGGTCAACAGGAAAACAGCGAGTGTGTTATCTCATCGCGGGCGTGTGATTGCGTGTGGTAAATTGTGCTAGGTTAATTACCGCAAAACTCCACTGTGTGCAAATATGTAGTGTGTCGCTGTATGCAAATATTTGGTATGTCTTTTTTTTTTTTTTTTTTTTTTCAGGCAATACACACTTTGAATTTTACACAATTTCGATGCTGCAACCTAAGTGTATACATGCGAATAGGATTGCTTAAATGAAAAAGTAAAGTAGGAGGTAAGTGCAAATGTTTCCAGGAGGTTATGCACACACAATCTATTTTATGAATTAATAGTTATTATCTAAGAAAATGATAGAAGATTATAAATAATGTGTGCAGAATAATACAGAATTTGCATGTTACACAAAAAAAAAATATATATATATTCCAAATATTGTTAGCAAAATGCACCTAGATTAGTGAGCTGGATTTTTTTTTTTTTTTTGTATTTTTGTTCTGTTGATCCCACGTGGAGTCAAGGCTCCGGGATATAGAACATGTATGTGCAGACAATTAATATTTACATGATGCAAGTTACCAAGAAAAAAAATTTCAAAAAAAAAAAATACATAACATGTTACACAATTTAACTTTATGCAAAACATGAAGCAGCTGTTATCACAAGTCCATTCAACAAATTAACAGTTCAATTTCTCTATTATCAATCAAATTAAAGAATAGCTTCAGAGGGTAGGTAGGATATTCTAGAAGAATTTTTTTTACTGTTTTTTTTTTTAATACTGGTAAATTGTTTTAGTTATTTTCTGTGATATTAAGTTGTAAAGTTTTACTCCCAAGTAATTTAGTCCATTTTCAAATCGCCTAGTGTTATGTTCAACTATCCTCAATTTACTAGCATTTCTGGTGTTATACCTATGTGCGAATATCTAAAAAAAAAAAAAAAAAAAAAAATAATAATTTTTTTTTTCTTCTTTTTCTTAAGAATGAATAAAAAGTTTCTAGAACGTATTCATTTATGGCAGTCAGGACTTTAAGTTTTTTGAATTTTGGTCTGCAGTTAGATGATTTTTTATCTTTTGTTATTATTCTAATAGCTCCTTTTTTTTTTTTTTTCCCCCAATGTTATATGGCAGAAAGAGTAGAGCTATGGCTACTGTGACATCATGCATTGATGGGAAGGTTATTGTTGGATAACAAAAATTTAGATGATATAATTTTTATTTTTTTCCATACACAACACATTGCAGGTACAATTTTACAGGTTACAGCTGTACCACCTCTAGTATTGCTGCCGACCATCCAACAAATGAGCACACTAAACAGGCATTGATGACATTGTTATCAACGTCTTTTTGAATCTCTCATTATTATACATAACTGCCCACTGAAACAGAGAAACTTCAAAATAGGTGTGTGTGTGTGTGTTTATATATATATATATATATATATATATATATATATATATATATATACATATATACATACATACATACATACATACATACATACATATACACTTATATATTTATTTTTTCACTTTGAATTTTGTATGAGGTATACACATGCAAAGATTCACAGCTACTGGGTGGGTGAGTGAGTGAGTGAGTGAGTGAGTGATTGATTGATTGATTGATTGATTGATTGATTGATTGATTGAGAGAGAGTGAGTGTGTGTGTTAGGGGGGGGGGGGAAATGTGGTGATTGTGGGGGAAAAAAAAATTTAAAATTGAAATTTTTAAAAAAAAAATTTTTTTCTGTAGGGTGCAAAATAGTAGTGCCAACGGCACGTGGTGTTCCCAAGCGGTCACCCATCTAAGTACTAACCACGCTCGACGATGCTTAACTTCAGTGATCGGACGATTTTTGATTTGATTTGAAAAAGTCTTTTTATTTTACATTTTTGCACTTTACATTTCTTATACATTCATTTTTTGGCACCCCAGCACTCAGTGCTCTTTTACCAGCTATTTACATGACTATTTACTAAATTGTTTGATTTATTTACAAAAGCAGAAAATTTTAACATTAAAGGGAAAAGTTTAAAAAACCCTTCAGTCCGGCGGTTGGAGCTAAATAGCTCTATGGTCTCTTGATCTTGATGCACACATTATTTAAAATTGACACTTATTTTATTTACACAGAATATATATTTCACTATTTACAACATAAAAATCACAATAAAAATATACATAATTATGGCACTATGGTTGGCGTCCATATCTATAACACTTTTTCACTATGGTTGGTGTCCTTAATGTCTTCCTGCTTGATTGTTACCCAGTCAGGGTGGTCTGCCAGGGTGGTAGTCTGTGATTAGTTTGTGTGGGTGTGGGTGTTGGATGTCGTGTTGTCCGATGCTGTTGATTAGAGGTAACGGGTGTTGTGCTGCTTTGTGGAAAAAAGTGTCTGCGTATTGTATTACAAGGGCGCGTGGTGATGGAGTGTTTGCGAGAGCATGGAGCTGTGTGTTGGTGACATGTTTGTATTTCCCGAGTGTACGTCTTAGGAGTTTGTTAAAACATGTATTTATCTGGTGGAAGCGGAAGTCGGGTACATGGGCAAATATTACGGAGGCATACAACAAGATGGGGATTATGTACGCCTTGAAGAGGTGCACTCTGTCCATATCTGGCAGGGGGCTGTGGGGACGGAGAATGACGGACAGAGAGTTGTATGCACGGTGGGCCCGGGCAGTGGCAGACGAGATGTGCGGTGAGAGGCGCAGTGTGCGATCCAGTGTCACACCGAGGTATTTCACTGAGTCGCTCCACTTGATCACTGCTCCTCCCACGAACAGTGCTGGGGGCAGACGGGGGCGTCGTCGGGTGAAAAAGATTGCTTCAGTTTTGGAGGGGTTAGGAAGGATGCCCCAGGAAGTAAAATACGTTGTGACAGTGCGGATGGCCGAGGTCAGCCTGGCTTTTATTAGCAGGGGGTCATGATGGTTGACCATCAGCGCGGTATCGTCCGCGTACATGACAATCGTGCATTCGGGGGGTTTAGGAATGTCGTGCGTATACAAGGAGAATAATAGAGGTGAGAGCGTAGACCCCTGGGGTACTCCTGCAGTGATCTCTCGTGAGGATGAGGTGGACCTTTCCACTCGCACGCGGAACGTGCGGGCTTCTAGGAATGAATGAAGGATGGAGCGAAGTGCAGGGTTGACTCCCAGGAATGCTAGCTTGAGGATAAGGGCCTGGTGATGGACAGTGTCGAATGCACGACTCAGGTCTAGCAACACCATGCCAACATGGTTCCTTTGGGTGAAGTTGAGGGTGATTTGGTCGGTGACATGAGCCAATGCGTGCTGCGTGGACAGTCGCCGCCTGAAGCCGAACTGAAACTCTGGGAGCGGCTGCAGGCGGTCAACCTCCTGCTCCAACCTGGACAGGACTATGCGCTCCGCTACCTTGGATGTCACCGATAGCAGCGATATGGGGCGGTACGATGCTGGTCGATCGGCGGGGCCCTTCCCCTTGAAGATGGGCACTACCGTGGCCTCGCGCCATGGAAGTGGATAGTGACCAGTAATGAGGATGGAGTTGATGATGTTGGTGAGAACCGGTGTGTTCATCGTGATATGGCCGTTGGCAATGATATAGATGTTTTTTTTTTGCAGTTTGTATTTGCCACTCGAAATAGCTATACCAGGTGTGATTGTTACAAACAACAGGAGAAATCGTGTAATGAACACTCTTTTACTTCCCCCCCCCCCTCCCCACACACAACACCCACCACCCTCACCATCCCAACCACCAAAGCCCTCTTCAAAATACACTCTCACACACACACACAAACCCACACTCTATAACTGATGAACATTACCATAACTTCTTAAAGCCATTAGATAATATTTAACTCAAGAAAGGTATTGTGATATGTTTAAAGAAAGAAAGGTGAAACCTTTAACTTTACCAGCAGGTATTAGTATCACTGAGGTATCTTCTAGGTTGTAGCAGCAATAGTAGTAATAATAATAAAATTAAATAAGGTAATAAAAAAGAAAAGTTATACATGTGATCAAATCATGAATGTATAAAACTGGAATGAATTTAAATTTTTTTTATTTTTCTTCATAGGCTGTTTTGAAATTGATGAGTAAGTGCCTCTTCTTTTAAATTTTTTAATGCTGAACACTGTTACATAAGAGATGAATGTTTAGAAAATTTAAAAAAAAAAAAGCTAGCCCAGCCCCCTCCCCCCCTCACACAAAATCCAAACAAAAAAAAAACACCCTCCTTCAAAACATCACATAATCATCCAGCCAGCAGTGCAGACGAGAAATTTGCACTCGGGGCCGCCATTTTGACGATAAATTCTTGCATGGCACACCAAAGGTAGGAAAGAATTTAAAAAAATAAAAATAATGGGCAAGCACCCTCGCGTCTGCCTGTAGAAAATGAAGTTAAAAGTAACATAACCTAAAGACAGGCACACACTAGGGTGCTCCCAGGCGGTTGAGAAATTTTTTCCCGCCAAAAGACTTATATATATTATTTATTTTACTGTTTTTGGCAGGGGGCTATGTCGGTCTGTGAGCAAAGTAGTTCCTACTCCCGCCGCCAGGAGCGCGCGCGGTGGGTAGCGATGTTGTTTTTTCTGCTTTCATTTGTTTATTATTTAGAGGGTTAATGCTATGTAAATGTACGCAAGTTTGGTTATGTGTCGGTAGTTGTGCGAGATTTAATTTCCGAAACGAAATTTGACTTTCATCGGCCTGCATTTCTCACTTATTCGGAAAATACATGTGTGTTTATGTATGTATAATAATCGAGTGATTTTGTAATAATTTGGAAGTTTTGTTTGCGTGTGCGATGTGGGGAAGAAAAGGTGTGCACACGAGTCCTAGGGCTATATTTTTTTTTATTGCGAAATATTTACTTCATGTGGTGAAAAATTTTAAATTATTTGTGATGCAAGTGAAATATTTTTTTTTTTTTCAGTTGGGTGATGTGTTTGTCCTCGTTTGTGTGCAAGGAAGCAAACATGCTGAAGGTAAGGGGCCATAAATGACACTTTAAAATATTAGTTTACCATTAATTTTGGTTAAATATTAAATTGCCATATAAGTAAAATCATGTCAACTGTTGTATTCCACCCAGTATAAGCTGTTAGTAATGGGTACTTAATATAAATAGAATAAATGTAAGCATTTTCGTCTGCATGAAAATTCACTTTTTTTTTGGATCCATTTGTACTGTGGGTAGTTAAATAGTACATTATGTTGTTTTTACTTCGAAGTACAAAACATCTTGTGCATGATTGCAAATTCAAACGCAGTTAAGCATAATATGAATTCGAATTATGTGTGTGTGTGTGTGTATATATATATTTTTTTTTCAGTTTTTTTTTTTTTTTTTTTTTTTTTTTTTTTACTGTGTCCAGTTTTAGCACAAATGGAATTATTTTCAAAGTGAATCGATGCAACTGGTCTTTGCCATTAATATTGATATATGATCTAACTAAATTAAATAGAAAGGATTTTTTTATTTATTTTTTTATATATATAAATATATTTGTAGCAATGTACTAATGACCACAGAAGTAAGCAAAAAAAAAATATATATATATATATATCTCAGCCAGTAAACCATGCGTCTTAAAGACTTTTTTTAATGAAAATATTTCTGCCTTGGTTAAGCTTACATTTACTATCATAGGGATTGAGGGAATTGTAGAACAGCAGCAGAAGCATTTCCTTTCATGATCATGTTCTTGGTCCTGAAAAGGACCGTTTATGTAAGCATGTGCACACCAGACCTGCTCACTTGGAGCTGGTGTATTTGGTGACAGCCTTGGTGCCCTCGCTGACAGCGTGCTTGGCCAGCTCCCCGGGCAGCAGCAGTCTCACGGCCGTCTGTATCTCGCGGCTGGTGATGGTGGAGCGCTTGTTGTAGTGGGCGAGGCGGCTGGCCTCTGCCGCGATGCGCTCGAAAATGTCGTTCACGAAACTGTTCATGATGCTCATGGCCTTAGATGATATGCCAGTGTCCGGATGAACTTGCTTCAACACTTTGTAGATGTAGATTGCGTAGCTTTCCTTCCTCTTGCGCTTCTTTTTCTTGTCGCCCTTCGAGATGTTTTTCTGGGCCTTGCCCGCCTTTTTGGCTGCCTTACCGCTCGTCTTGGGGGGCATCGTAGGTCTGAGCTGTGCCGCTGTCGCTAGATGAGTGAGACGGGAATTTTTTTTTTTTTTTTTTGCAATAGCCCCTCCACGCTAAAGCCAGTCCCACACAACCGAAGTGATTGTGGGCCCTCCTATAAAAATGGGAGTGATGTGACGAGAGGAAATTTATGCGTGCCAGGTGGGACCTATACGCTTACTTTAAATACTGAAAAAATGCCAGTGCCACTCCCCACTCCTGCGGGGGAGGGGGGAGTAGCGCGGCGACGTGCGTCTGGCGCGAAGCAAGACTGCAGGAGCACGGGAATTAGTGCTCCGGCAGGCATAGGGGTTTAGCAAATGGGTTGGCAGCAGTAAACCAGCGATCGCACTGGAGGAAACCTGCTACCCGGTAGTGAAAATGTCCGCCCGGATATCCCAGAGGGGAGGAGGGGGAAAATTGGATAAGGTATAACGCATCTGCCTGGGATGGCCAGATGCGTTATGTTGGTGTAACCTGGTTACTTGTACATGGCAGGAACATGGAATTTGAAGATTGGTCTCAGCAACGCCGAGTGCGCCAGTCCGTCGGCGCGACCTGCAACTAAAATAACATAAACGTAAGAGTACACAGCACATGATGATTCATGCTGCGAAATTACAGGAGATCGTGCAGTGGGGACCTGACACAGGCACTGTGGTTGGCGTCTCTGTGACACATAGGACGGGGTTGTTAGATTTTATGACGAGAAAAAATGTTTAATCGTAGCACTAAAATCTAACACTGTGAAGAAATAACACTGAAAGAAATTTTATTTATGTTGCGAAAGAATTTTTGTAACACTAAATAATTTTTAATGGGTTTTGGTGTGGCAATCTTGGGGAGAAAATGATGTACTCTGCAGTCGGCGAGTCGCTGTGGTAGGGGAAGGGAGTTGCTAAAATTAGGACGAGAAAGAATATTAATCGTAGCACTAATATCTAACACTGGGAGGAAGGAACACTTGGGAATATTTAATTTTACGTTGCGAAATAATTTTTAACACTAATTATATACAGTGGGTGCTGTGGAGGGCAAACTTGGGGAGAAGCTGACGATCTCTGCTGTCGGCGCGCCGCTCACATGGCTGCAGGCACTATGGGCGGTGTCTCTGCATACACTGTAGCGAAGCACAAGGCAGAAGATCGTTGGAATGTGGTGTGATTGATTGCGTGAGAGTTGCTAAATTCGATGGTAAAAGACCGAAGCACTAGGTGTAGTGCAGAAAAAGTTGTAATGAAAACTGAAGTGACTTCTCTGCGCGGGCGCACGGGAATGGAAATAAGTGAAAGTTTTCTATACCGTCCGCAACCGCGCGCGACTACCTCGAGCCACGCCCCCTCGCGCGCTCGCAGCCAATCAGCGCTGTTCCGGTCGGTGGTTGTGAATTTCTTGTGTGCGCTGCCGCGGAATTACGGCGGCTTCTCGCACAACACGTGTTTTGGTCTCTTGTGTGTTCTTGAATCTTCAGGTTTATATTTTCCAAGGCTACGAATGAGTGGATTGGAGTGTGTGGCAGATTGGGAATAAAAAGATGACGATAGTTTAAAGTATATTCGCTGAAGTGTGTCCATGTGCAGCTCCTTGTGTATGAGTGCTGTGGGGACATAGATAGGCACTTGTGCGACTCTTCTGAGAGCTTTATTTTGCGCAGATTGCAGTGAGCGGAGATTTGTGTTGGAGGCATAGCTCCAAGCTGGGGCTGCATAGGTCATAATAGGCCTTATACATGCCTGATATAAAAGCTTACCGTTTGTTGTGGAGATGCTGCTCTTGTGATTTAGGAGAGGATATAATTGCGCGAGCCTCGCATAGGCCTTGGCTCGTTTGTTTTGAATGTGTTGTTTCCATGTAAGCCTGGCATCCATGAGTACACCCAGGTATTCCACACAGGGGTAGAAAGAGATTGCGGCATTGAAAAGTGATAGTTGTGGCAGATGTTCTGGAATATGGCGCTTGGTAAAAATAATGGCCTTTGATTTTCCTACGTTGACTGCAGTTTTCCACTTTGTAAACCATTGCTGCAGTAGGTTTAGTGCTGCCTGTACTCTCTGCAGTGCAGCCGCAGGCCTCACAGAGCTTGAATATAGCATCGTATCATCTGCATAGCACGCTACTTCTACCCCCTGTGGGAAGGCTGGGAAGTCTGCCACATAGATGTTGAATAATAAGGGGCCTAGAACACTGCCCTGTGGTACACCAGCCTTGATGGTACGGCGTGTAGAGGTGGCACCTGGGATGCAGGCATGGAAGTGTCGTTCATGTAGGTAAGAATCTAGTGTGCGGACATATGTGTCAGGGATGTGTGCTGTGTGAAGTTTATAGATTAGGCCTTCATGCCACACACGATCGAAGGCCTTTTCTATGTCTAGAAATGTCGCAGCAGTGTACTGTCTCCAGTCAAAGGATAGTGTGATCTGTTCAACTATCCGCACCAGTTGGTGGGTTGTTGAGTGCCCCGCTCTGAAACCGAACTGGTAGTCAGGGAGAGTGTGATTTTGTTCCAGATTTTGTTGGATGCGGCTGGTGAGGATTTTCTCAGCTATTTTTGAAAGTGTATTGAGGAGGCTGATGGGACGATAGCTGTTAGGGAGGCGGGGATCTTTACCAGGCTTGGGGAGTAGGATGACTTTGGCGTTTTTCCACACAGTTGGCCATGTATTGGTGTTTAGTATGCCATTTATGCAGGTGGCTATTGCCTGCAGAGCTGGGTCCTGTAGTTGTTTTAGGACGATCGTAGGTATCTTGTCCATGCCAGGTGCCTTGTTGTTTTTTAGTGATTTTATTACTCTCCTCACTTCCTCAGGAGAGGTGAGTACAGGCTCCTCCAGGAGGGGTGAGTTCCTGATTTGGCTGACCTGGTCATTTACATGTATTTCATGCTCTGGATCTGTGGGCTGAACGTTTGGCTGGAAGGCAAGTTCTTGGCTGTCCGCCAGCGCTGCCACTTTGTCTGTGGGTGTGTAGGCGACGCCTCCAGTCGGGAGTTGGATAGGAGGGATAGTGATAGGTTTTTTGGAGAGTGATTTGGTTAGTTTCCAGAGGGAGTTGTCCTGTGTGGTGAGGTTGAAAAGTTTCTCGTCCCATACTCTGGCCCTATGAAGTGCGAGCTGATTGTTTACTTCTGTCTGCAGGTGTTGAAAAATCCTCTTCAAGGCTGGGCATCTGTTTCTCTGCCATCTCCGACGTGCTTGGTTCTTGTCTGTGATGAGCTCCTTTATGTAGAGTGGAAGTGTCGCCGGGTCAGCTGTTCGTTTTGAAAGTGGGACAGATACATTTATGGCTTCCGCAACTACCTGTGTGAGGGAGGCGGAATAGGATTGGAGGTCATTTGGGGAGGAAATGATGGCAACAGGATTAATGTGTTTTTCAATGTAGCTATTTAATTTATTCCAGTTTGCTTTATGGTAGTTGCGGCTTGTTTTAGGTTGCGTTGCTAGCGAGTCGGTATTTTCAAGCGTAGCAATAACTGGCATATGATCTGAGTGAAGCTCGTAGATTACTTCTAGTTCATAAATAAAATTTGTGTTCATATAAATGGTTATGTCTAGTACATCTGGTGTCTGGAGTGAGGAGGTGGGGTAGCGGGTGGGGTGATAGGGAGCGCACACCATGTATGTGCTCTGTTCCTGGTGTCGAAACAATGTGTGTCCATTTGCAGTGACCCGTGCGCAGTTCCAGGAGGGGTGCTTGGCGTTTAGGTCCCCTAGCAACAGAAAGGAGGGTGTGAATGTTGCCAGAGCCTGCAGGTTTTCTGTTTTTAATGATTTTCCTGGTGGGGCATAGGCAGCAATGACTGTGCAGGGCCTGCCATTTATAGTGACTGAGGCTGCTACTGCCTCCATCATGCCTAGGTCTGGAGTTTGTATAGTGTGGTGTAAGATGGTGGATTTTATTGCTAGAGCAACCCCTCCCCCCTGGGCTGTGCGATCCTTCCTGTGTATAATGTAACCCTGTAGTCTGAATGTGTCTGTGGGTGCCAGGTGTGTTTCTGTAAGAGCTAAAATGTGGATGTCGTGTTCCCGAAGAAATAACTCTAGCTCCTGTGTTTTGTGGCGGACACTGTTTGCATTCCATGTGGCAATATTTTTGATGGTGATGGTATGATTAATGTGTGGGTGCATGTGCAACGTCGGACATGGCAGTGATGAGCTCAACTGCAAGGCGGACTCTGTGTTCAAGGGGGACAGTAGTGTCTAACCAGGCTGTGAGGAGGTTGACAAGTTTTGTGGCTATGTCCATGTGGATTGGTTGTGTTGTGGCAATTTTTGTGAGAGTGCCCTTAAGCACTGAGCACGCCTTGAAGTTAGTGTCTGTCTGCGCTTGCGTAACCTCCATTGGGGGCAGTGGCAGCGGGAGGTTGGCAGTTATTGGTTGCGCCGGCTGGGCAACTGGAACTGGAACAGGCTGGCTGGCAGCAACAGCGGTGGCAGGATGTTGCTGCGCCGGGGCAGGTTGCTGAGTTGGTGCAGTTTGCCTGGCATTTTCACGCAGTGCAGCCTGCAGTTCAGTCAGCCGCGTTTGCTGCGGCTCACTGTTCTTAGGCTGCTGTGCCGGACTGCGTGGCTCTTGTCTGCGTTGTTGCTGTTGCTGGGGTTGCTGCGTGTGATTGTGGTACGCAGCTCTGGCGTTTCTTTGCCTCTGCCCTCGTTGTTGACGCGGGGACCATGCAAGTGCATCGGGGTAGTCTTCCTCGTCGAGGCCTTGAAACCTATTGTTGGTTTGGGCTGGCCAGTGCTGCTCTCTTGGCAGACTTCTGGCCCTTCGACCATGGCGGACTTGTTGCCAGCCATCACTGTCCGCCTGATGGTTAGCTTGTCGAGATGGTATGTGTTGTGGTTGTGGTGCTTGTCTGCCCGGTTGTCTTGTATGTTGGTAATAGTTATTATTAGGGGCAGTCTGCCGCAGATTGGGGGCGCCTCTGTCCCTAGGCCGGCGACGTGCCATGGCCTTGAGGTACTCAGGGCAGCCCCTGAATCTGGCATTGTGGCCCTGTTGGCAGTTTACGCATTTTGGCGGATTTGAGCAGCCCTGTTGGTGCTTGTGCGGCCCTGCACACTGGGGGCACGCGATCCTGAAGTGGCATTGCTTAGACACATGCCCGAGCTGGCAGCAGTTGCCACACTGCAATGGCGCATTTGGGTGCAGGTAGTCGACAATGCGTACTCTGAGTCCAAATACATATTTAATTTGGTTGATTTTATCTTCGCTGCCCTGCGGCACATCCAGCAGGAACATGTTGAGGGCGCGCCTGTTGAAGTCATACATTTGATGAATGACTACGACAGGGACATGTTGCGCCAGAAGGTCGCTGGTGATGCGGCTGATGTTGGTGCCGGCAGGAATGTCCTTGAGGACGTACTTGAGGGGCTTGTCCTCTGGTGCGCGGGTTACGAAGAATTCGACCCCGGATTCTGAGATGATTCTGAGTCCCTCATGATACATGGGGACTGAAGCGAAGTGGTACATAGTACCCCTCTGAGTGTTTTTTGCCATGAATTTGATGTGGTGTTGCACGAGCTTGTCGTACAAGCATTCGTAGGGCACTTTTGCATTGTGCCACACTGTTATGGGGGCGGACTTGTAGATGGGGGGGTCCGCCTGTGTCTGAGGTTGAGATTGTGTGCCTTGGCTAACAGCTACCGGTGCCGGCAAGGCCGTGTCAGCCGGTGCTGTTGCCATGCAGTTGTCTGGCAACTGGGGGGCATGTGAGGGCCCTGGTTGCTGACCTATACTGAGATATTTAGCCGCGCGGTCATCTAGCTCATTGCTGGACCTTTTAACGCCTGCTCGGTCACTAGCAGTGATGTCCATTTGGCTAACTTGGCCTGTTGCCATTTTTACGAAAAAATTTGAAGCTAGGGAATTATTACGGAACGCCTACCACAAAGGAAGGGAGTGGAGCACCCACTGACCTACGACCCTGGGACTGAGTTAGCCAGGGCCGCGGCTAGGCAACGAGGCGCTGCGCCTCTGGGTGTCACACACTCATATATACAAGCCTATCCGTCGCACGACGCGGTCGTAAAAACTGGGGGTGGAAATCTAACTGAATATGCTCTCTGTGGCAGCGCAGAAACTACATGCTCACTGCACGAACAGCTAACGAGTGAGTGAGAGTGAGTGAGACGGGAACTGAATTTTTTTCGTGAAAAGTTTTCTTGGCTTCTTGTTGCGCGACCAATCGGAGCGCTCCGCGGCTCGTGATTGGTCGCGCTCCGCGGAGGGACGTGTAACAAAAGTAATTTCCAGCGGCCACCTCTTTACCGCGCACTGGTACGAGTAGGACGTCCTACTCTTAGCCTAGCCTGGTTCTCTACATAGGGAGCTCAGGTCAGTGGCCAGTGTGAAGGTGACAGGTCGGGTAGGCAGGCTGCGTTAGTGCGGACAGTAACTGCGACGCGCGACACCGCGAACAGGGCTACCACGGTGGTCCCTGCTTTTTTCAAAGCAGGGTGCCAACCCACTGCGATGGGAGGAGAGGAGGAGGAGCGTATGGACTGCGGCACGGCCGTTAAACGCACTCATGAAGGCAGCGAGCCAGGATGCAGCAATGCAAAAAAAGTTTCAGGGGCGCAGGACCCCAACTCTAGCGAAAACGGTAGCGAAAGTGAGGATGACGAGGGCTTCACTGTTCAGAAGCGCCGAGTCCGAAAATCAAATAATGCAGGCGCGAGCAGCAGCGAACAACCTCAAGGGCACGAAGCCCCGCGTTACAAACGAGTGCCGTTTGTAATAAAAAATTCTCAAGTGGTCGGCAATATCGGGCCTGTGTTCGCGCAGCTCGGTATCAAAAACCGATTAACAATTTCTAAGAGGCAAGAGGTCAAGGTCGCTTTTGACTCAAAGGCCGACGAAATAAAAGGCGTCAATTGGCTCAGAGCCAACAACATTCCGCATCACACCTTCTCCCAGCCAAGCGAGCGCGGCGAAAAGGTAGTAATTAAGAACCTCAGTCGCTTCACTCCAGTGGAGGCTCTCAAAACAGAACTTCGTGCCTTAGGTTTCGAGGTCACGTTCGTCAAACAACTAAGTTTCAAGTTCACTGACAGAAATACGGGCCGTGAATCCTACGAACCGTCATCATCGTTCATTGTCACTGTCGCCCCGAGTGCGCGGGACATCTACTCAATTAAGACTTTATACTACACGAGTGGTATTAAAGTAGAAAAATACCGCAACCGGCCGGAAGACATCCCACTGTGTAGGCGTTGTGGCGACTTCGGCCACACGACAGGGAACTGCAGTCAGGTCCCTAAGTGCATCCGATGCGCGGGCCCGCATCCTCGCGATCAGTGCACACTCCCCGAGGAGGCGCCTAAAGTGTGCACGAACTGTAATGCGACAGGGCATACCGCGGCCTGGAAGCAGTGCCCGGTATATTTAAACCGCGTCGAGGCTAGAAAGCAGATTTTAGCCGAGCAGGCAGCGCAGAAGGCAGCCCGTGTTGCGCCGCGAGCGCCCGCGCCAGAGGCGACACACGCGAACTTCCCCCCCCCGGCACCCCCGCGACGGCCCGCACAGGTGGCCGGGCAGGTAGCTGCGCGCGCTGACGTCACGCATACCGGGGCGCAGGGCAGCCAACCGAGCAGACAGGAAACTCGCGCGACCTTCGCTTCCACTGTCGCTGGGCCCAGTGCACCGCGCCGCACAGCCGAGGAAATCGTTCAGGCGCGTGTAGAAAAGAGCGAGCAGCGAACAGCAGCACAGATAGAAGCAAACGAAACTAGAACCGTGACAGGCCTGGGGGAACTCGCTGAAATTCTCCGCCTCTGCGATTACTGGAACCTGGTTCAGGCCTTGGAGCCATATTACCCTCGCATCCGCGCCGCGCAAAATACAAAACAGCGTCAGACCATTTTGCTGGAGGCCCTCGCGAAAGTGCTTCAGTAAATGGCTGTAGACAGGGGGAAAACACTACAAATCCTTAATTTTAATGCAAATGGCATTCGTGCCAAATCCTACGAATTAGAACAATGTCTTTTCGTATACGGGATAGATGTGGCATTAATTTCGGAGACAAAATTAAGGCCTCACCATCGTTTTAATATCAGTGGTTATACAACCTATAGAACCGACCGCGACACCCTAGGGGGCGGTACAGCCATTCTCATTAAGCACGGCATAAATCATCACCCTATAAAAATAACTGGCTTAGAGCACATTGAGGCCACCAGCATAAATATTCGTAACAAAAATGCGCACGTCTGTATGTCGGCAGTCTATAAACCACCGAACAAGCCTTTATTGATTAGCGATTTAAATAAACTAATAAATCCAATGCAGCACTTTTTCATAGCTGGTGATTTAAATAGTAAAAACGAAGACTGGGGTTGCAGAAATACAAACCCAGCGGGGAGAAATTTAACTGAGCATGCGGCTCGAAATAATTACGAAATTTTTGCTCCAAATTCGCCGACTAGCTACCCAACTAATGGGGGCATGCCGGAAATTTTAGATATAGCCTTTACCAACATTCCGGGAGCACAAGTTACTTCCGAAAAATTAGATGAGTTAGACTCCGATCATTTTCCTGTATTAATACAATTGACTTTTGATGCCCAGTTTTGCGCGGCCATTTTTAACCGAACTTTCGGAGTTACCGACTGGGACAAATTTCGCGATGATTTAGAAACAATTTTTATTGAACCACCGACGATAAACACTCCCGAAGAACTTGACACGCATGTTAAATTGTTTACTGACACGATTACAGACGTGCGCAAAACACACACGAAATTAATGAACAAAAGAGAATTTACAAGAATTAACTATCCAGATGTCGATATTTTAATCATTTTAAAACGTCAGGCGCGAAATAACTATCAGCGAACGCGAACACCGCAAGCCAGGACGGAATACAATCGCCTAAAAGCGCAAGTTACTCGAAAACTTAAACAATTAAAAATAGATAAATTCGGGAATCTAGTAACGGAAGTCGCTACACAGCCTCGGCAAATGTGGCGCCTCACGCGCACATTAAGAGGCAATAATAAATTTATTTCTACTCCCGCAATAATTACGGACACGGGCATAAAATATGACGCGGCCGACAAGGCAAATGCGATCGCGGATATTTTTGAGAAACAATTTTCGCCGAATGAGGATGTAAACGACCCTCAATTTACTCGAACCACTACAGTCGCGGTAAATAATTACCTACAAACAGCCACGCAAATAGAGCCGGAACTTATAACAATCCACGAACTATTAAGAACAATTCAATCGCGACCTCAAAATAAAGCAGGCGGACCTGATGGAATTAATTTCGAATCACTCAAAAAATTACCATTTTCAGCACTCGAATATCTTTTAAATATTTTGAATGCTATTTTTATTTTAAAAACTTATCCTTCCGAGTGGAAACTCGCGAAAGTAATTACGATTCCAAAGCCAGGGAAAAATGCGTCTTTACCGCAAAATAGGCGCCCTATTAGCCTTTTAAATAGCACTAGCAAAATTTTTGAAAAAATTTTATTAAAACGACTTAAAGAGCATTCCGACCAACATAACATTATCCCAGATAATCAATTCGGTTTTCGGAGTGGCCACTCCACATCTCATCCATTAATCAAGCTTGTTGAAGATGCCACTGATGGATTTAACTCGCGAGCGAAGTTCACAGTAGCAACTATGCTAGACGCGGAGAAAGCTTTCGACAAAGTCTGGATTCCTGGCCTAATTAAAAAATTTGTGACTTTTAATTTTCCGGACACATATATTCATCTGGTGGCCCATTATTTATGGCGCCGAAAATTTTTTGTCGCGATAGATGGGGCGAGGTCTTCTACTCGGGAACTCACAGCTGGGGTACCGCAGGGCTCACCCCTCTCTCCCTTCTTTTATAATGTGTATACAGCCGATATACCGCGCGAACATGCTCATGTGCAGCTTTATGCGGACGACACTGCGGTAGTTTACCAATCTTCCAATTTAAATTTTGCACTAACTATTGTCCAAAGGCAGCTCACGTCACTCGAACAATGGTACACTCGCTGGCGCATAAAAATTAATGGCGCCAAATCTACTACCATAGTTTTAACAAAAAAACGTACAGTTCCTGATCGCGAACTCAAAATATTTAATCAAGCAATTCCATTTGAAAAATCGGTGCGATATTTAGGCCTAACTCTCGACCCGAGTCTCACCTGGAAACATCAGGTTACTAAAGTTACAAGGATTGCTCTCGGAACTCTAAGATCTTTATACCCAATGTTTAAGGCCCCTCAATTCCCTAGAAGGAAGAAACTTCAATTATATTTACAAATAGTTCGCCCTCAACTCCTCTATGCTTGCGAGATTTATGGCTATGCGGCCAAGTCGCACATAAAGAAGCTCCAAGTCACACAAAATAGATTCCTGCGAGTAATCGCCGATTGCGACTGGTATACTAGTAATTTAGCAGTACATCAGCTCCTTAAAGTAGAATATGTTTCGGACTTCATAAAACGCCAAAATAGGTCTTTTTATGGCCAACTCCCGGCTCATCCTAATTTATTTATTAATAATATCCCCGATTACGACCCAGCTGTCCAGCGACAATTTAAAAAACCGCGACTTGCCTAAGCCAGGTTAAACTAGACTCCACACATCCCGTATACGAGGGGCAAATTAACAAAACTACTAGACTTTACTGGCCCGATGTGCCTATCTACGTCCTGTGGTGCAAATATTCAGCATTGGACTAGCCAATGACTGACATGCCCAGGACACCCCTTTTTGGCCCAGCGGGGCCCTAATTAAATTGCGTCAAAGAAATTTTTGGCCCAGCGGGGCTCTAATTATATTGCGTCAAAGGAACTTTTGGCCCAGCGGGGCTCTAATTATTCTGCGTTAAAGAAATTTTTTGGCCCATCGGGGCTCTAATAAATTGCGTCACAACTACTTTTAATTCCTTATAATTACCAAATCTTTCCTTCCCCTCCTTCCCCCCACCTCCTCCACTATCCCTTGATAGTTGTTTTCCCCGAGTCTCTTTTAAAAATTAAATCTACAGCCTTCATCGCAGTGTTACTAATAATATGCGTTCTTTCACTCACCGGACTATACCTACACGATGATATGCCTGCTTGGTCAGCCGGGTATGTGCGGCCTTGGAGCTATACACTACACTCACCACAACGAAATTAATTAGGCCATTTTTGCGCACACTCCACACGCCTCTAAATACAGACATCACGACACTTCCATGCATCAGTTAGCCAACTAACTGAGGGGAAAGGGTGACCTCCC
>NW_026962393.1:437500-470000 GCF_032445375.1 Bacillus rossius redtenbacheri
TAGCTCGTTGCGGACTGTTCAGAAAACTTCAGGAACCAAAAACTTGTCACGCATCGATTCACTAAAATGTAAATAACTTCTGCAATATTCAACGCAGAAACAAATAAAAAACACCAAAATAATCAGCAGAAAACACTCGTGCCGACATAGTACATAACTGCGCCCGGCGCATTGCAAACACTTTAAGATAAACTGTTAAAAACTCAGCGGCATCGCTCAGCTTTAATTCTACGATTTTTTTCCCTCTTTCATTATTAGTGTTATTAGTGTTTTAGTTCTAATTTTACAACGTAATTTCTCTCCCTATACCCTGACATCTTTACCACCAGGAAGTGCTTCGTCCCCCCCCCCTGCGCCGCCAGGGGAGCTCACAGAGACGCCGCCCACAGTGCCTGTCAGCAGGGGAGATGGCACCAAGATCCTGCCATGGTTCCCGCAGCCACATAGTGCAACAGCCACGTTATCATGCCCTTCCAATTTATTTTAGTGCTTCACTCTTTCGCATCCTAACATCCCCCCATAGTGTATATCAACATCTCCCTAGTAGTTGTAATAATAATAATAGTCAACCATCGTAAAAATTCATTCCCATTTTCTCAATTATTGCACAGTGACGCCAACCACAGCACCAGTGCTTCAGTGCTTCATAGATGCTGCATTGGCATGCCAATGCCAACCCAGTATCCCCCCCCACTCCTACTAATTATAGAGTGTTGTATATATGTGTTTCTACTTTTAGTTGCAGGTCGCGCCAGGAGTTCCTGCCGCCCTCGGTGTCACCGAGGCAATTGTCAAATTCGCACAACCCTGCTGTGTACTTGCTCGGAGAGCACCAACATAGCTTTTCCAGGAATCCCACCTGGAAAGGTTATAGCCTACTATACCTCTTCCGCGTCCATATTTTCCCATCGGTCGCGCTAGCTTTTCAGATTACAGGTAACAGGTTTCCTCCAGTGCGTCGCTGGTTTACTGTTGCCTAACCCTTTGCTACACCCCATAGGCTGTAGGAGTGCTAAGTTCGCACTACTACAGGCTTTATCGCGCCAGACGCACGTCGCCATGACTCCTCCCCCTCCCTCCCAGGAGCGGGAGGAGTCAATGGCAGTTTTATATATTGTCTACTTAAGCGTATAGGTCCCACCTGGCACGCATCAATTCCCTCAAGTCAAATCATTCCCATTTGGTTAGCAGGGCTCACAAACACTTCGGCTGTGTGAGACTGACTTCAGCGTGGAGGGGCTGTGGTCTAAAAAATTAAAAAAAAAAAAAGCACGCGCAGACGGACCACGATGGCGCGCACGAAGCAGACGGCTCGTAAATCTACTGGAGGCAAAGCGCCGCGCAAGCAGCTGGCCACCAAGGCGGCTCGCAAGAGCGCGCCGGCCACGGGGGGAGTGAAGAAGCCACATCGCTACCGCCCTGGCACTGTCGCGCTGCGAGAAATCAGGCGCTACCAGAAAAGTACCGAGCTGCTTATCCGCAAGCTGCCCTTCCAGCGCCTGGTGCGAGAGATCGCCCAGGGCTTCAAGACAGACTTGCGCTTCCAGAGCTCGGCCGTCATGGCGCTGCAGGAGGCCAGCGAGGCTTACCTGGTGGGGCTCTTCGAGGACACCAATTTGTGCGCCATCCACGCCAAGAGGGTCACCATCATGCCCAAGGACATCCAGCTTGCCCGGCGTATCCGTGGCGAGCGTGCTTGAGTTCCTTGCCATTTTTTTTGCAAGGGGGAAAAAAAAAAAACAGCCCTTATTAGGGCTAAAAATAAATGTCAAATTTGAAAGGAAAACAGTTGTCTGGCTTTTTGTACCTATTAGCTGTCGTTGACCTTTACCCAGCCAATAATATATTACATTAATAAGAATTTGGAAAAACCCAGTTATAGTGTCTGTGTTTTGAGGTGGTTGTTTATATTGTACACAAAAGATTTGCACACAATGCAATGTATTCTGCATAGGAAATAAAAACTCTTCAAACAGTGCCTGTCTGCAGTAGCAGCACCATCAGCAGCAGCAGCAGCAGCAGCAGCATAAAGTTCACCATTAATACCCTGAGACCTAATCCTTACAAAAAAAATATGTGTGTGTGTGTGTGTATATATGTGTATATATATATATATATGCTGAAATAAGAGTGAGATGTTTGTAAGACGTTTTCCTGCTTAAAAACTTTAAATAATTTTGCACCTAAACTATACACACAATGTAATTGATAAATTTCTTTATTTATTTATTTATTTCCCCCGCTTCAAATACCATAAGAAATTTTTTAACCAGAATTTTACCTAACGGCAGAGGTGTGGCTATAGGAGGCAATGATTGCAACAACTGATACCTTCATGACTAGTATTGTTGGCCCTTAGAAGGGCCGATAAGGTGGTACAGTGCCACAGAAAGTGCCAGCGGTCCTGCTGGCATCTTCATTTCCGCTTTGGGGCTGCTTTCTTGGGCGACTTGCTCTTTGGGGCAACCTTCTTTGGCTTTGGAGCACGGGGTTTCTTCGTGGGAGGTTTGGACACCTTTTTTGCCTTTGAAGGTGCCTTCTTGGGCTTGGGGGTTGCAGCTGCTGCCTTTTTTTTCTTTTCTGCTGTAGGCGGAGTCTTCTTGACTGGTTTCTTGCCCACCGCTGCCTTCTTGGCTACGGATCGCTTCTTTTCCTTAGGGGCAGCTGCACCACGCTTGCCGCTTGGAGCCTTGGGCTGGTCCGGAGCACCGGTGGTCCCTGAAGCCAGCTTGAAGGAGCCAGACGCACCCTTGCCTTTGGTTTGGACAAGCTCGCCGCTAGCCACTGCTGCCTTCAAGTATTTCTTGATGAAAGGTGCCAGCTTTTCCGCATCTACTTTGTAGGTAGAGGCGACGTATTTCTTGATGGCTTGCAGTGATGAGCCGCCCCTTTCCTTGAGGCTCTTGATCGCAGAGGCCACCATTTCAGATGTGCGCGGGTGCGCGGGCTTGGCTCGTGGCTTCTTCGACGCAGCCTTGCCTTTCTTCGGGGAAGCTGCCTGTGATGGGGCAACAGCTGGTGCTGCAGTCGCTGCTGCGGTATCTGCCATGACGAGACTGATCCTACAGAATGCAAGAGCAAAGTGAAAATAAAATTTTTCTCTCAATTTTTTTTTTTTTTTTTTTTTTTTTTCCTAACCTAAGTTTAAAACTAAGTGTATTGGGAGGGGTCCGGGTTAGGGAGAGACTCTAAGTGCGTCTCAGGCCGAAGCCTATACGCTCTAGTCATGCAGGGGGTACCATGCAGAGAAGGGAACATGCATATGTGCTAAGGAGGGGGATTGGCCAGCCATGGCAGCAATTGGCGCCATGACTAACTCCCCTCACTTGACTATTCTAGACTATACTAGATAAGTTGGGCCCAGGTAAAACCTGCATAGACACAGGGAAAACCCTGGGCACTTACATGCGGGATGCAAAAATTCATGCATTAATTTCATGCTGGTTGGTTACGGGAGTAGAAGGATGGCTCAGGAAGAAGAGTTGGAAGAGTAGAAAATGTCTACTAAGCAAGGGCGGGCACTTGGGCATTTCTGTCCGCATTTTAGTTTGGTAGGACTGGTTTTTAGGGGGCGACTTTAGTCGTTTCCCGCCAGGCTGCCAGCCAGCCAGGTTAGCTGAAAAAGAAGTACATATTGCAGCTGTATATATATGACCGCAGCTCCCAGGTTGCCCCAGCTGCCACGGTCATGCATGCCCGACACATTGTGCTGCCAGCCTGGGCATGTCAATCATCGGCTAGGCCAATGTTGCATATTTGCACCGCAGGACGTGGTCAGGCACATGGTCAGACACCTATTATGTTCACTTAATATATTTTAATCTAAGGGACAGTCAGGACATATGTGTGTAGTTCATTAGGGCCCCGATGGGCCAAAAACGCGACTGGTTTCATTAGAACCCCGCTGGGTCAAAAACGCGACTGGTTCAGCGATCGGCGCAACGAGTGTAGTGGGGGTGTGGGGGCCTTAATTCCGACACATGTTGCTGCCAGCCTGGGCATGTCAATTATTGGCTAGTCCAATGTTGCATATTTGCACCGCAGGACGTGGTCAGGCACACGGTCGGAATCCTATTAATTAATACTTAATATTATACTTAAAATAGAATGCAATATAATATAATATACCACCCTACTGCACCCACCATTGCTGCAGCATTCCACTCGTTGGCAAGGTCAGCTTCAACGGTGTTTATTTGCACTGACAGCTGGCGGCACAGCAGAGTAGCATCTAATTTACTATTATTTAAATTACTCAGCCCTCCGAGTATTTAAATAAATTTAATCTAAGTTTCGAGCTGCCTTGTGTGGGTTTAAATAATTAAATTATTTAAATAAGCTATGAGTTGAAGTGAAACCTTGCAGGTTAAATGCCTATGCGAAAGCAGTAGTCAGTAATTCAAAATCTCATGTCTTTCAGAAACACAACCAGCACTGGGGGTGAAACCAACCAGGCCGGCCATGACCATCAGTCATTGAGAGTCAGCCCTAACATGTCAGGCAGTGAACTCCTGGGAGTCGAACCACCACCCGCATGCTTCGGACCATTTTGAATTAGCATTCAAACAGGTTGGTCGTGCATGTAATTGTGTGTTGGCTGGAGGGCGCCGTGTAAGCCTAGTGGGAAGGCTCTACTCATAACATGTTCTATGAGCTGTTTGGGTGACGCGAGCTCCGCGCGCGAATGTGCGCGCACGGAGCCGGGGAGGTACTGCGCTGCTCCGAGCGCCGGCAACTAGTTTTGTTTGGAGGGGGTCGTGCGCTGGTTGGCTGTCAGGCTCGGCCAATCAGGGGGCGCCTCGCCCGCAGCTACGGCGGGCGGTGCGCCAGGATTGATTTCGGAAGCTTATACTTCTGTGTATTATTTGGATCATAGTTTCCAAGGGAGGAAATATGTGGATTTAAATTATTTACGCATTTATCGTAAAAATTTTGGGTTGTGCGGATATAAAAATCTTGCAAAGTTTCAGTGTTAGTTTCACTGTGCAAGTTCTCTACTGGACAGTATATCGGGGCGTCTGCAGCGATTCGAATGCATCTATTCTGAACTCGCTGCAGTTTTATTAGATGGCAGTATGCTGCAGTAGCCCAGACTGGGGCTGCATACGTGATTATCGGGCGTATGAGAGCTTTGTAGAGCAGTAATCCATTTTTGACTGTGCTGCCACATCGCCTGCTCATTACAGGATATAATGCGCGCATTCTAACCTGAGCTTGGGTTTGTTTAATGTCAATGTGCTGTCTCCACAGGAGTTTCCTATCCATGTGGACACCTAGGTATTTAACTACGTCCTTGTGAGGGATTGGCTCATCAAATAGGCGTAGTTGCGGCCTGTTGTCGGCTGGCGGGAGGTTTTTGCGTGTAAACACAATCGCCTCAGACTTGGTCGTGTTTACTTTTATGCGCCAGGCTGTACACCACTGTTCAACTTCAGTGAGCGCAGTCTGGAGCCTGGTAGTGGCCAGCTGTAGGTTATGAGATCTGCTATACAGTACAGTGTCGTCTGCATAGCAGCCTAGCTTGACTAGTCTATGTGCGGGGCGAGGCATGTCGCGTACATATATATTAAATAGTACTGGGCCTAGGATGCTGCCCTGCGGCACTCCGGCTTTAATTAATTTTAGGTCAGACGTTGCCCCTTCAGATGACACTCTAAAGGTTCTGCCTGCTAGGTAGGATGCAATGAGTTTAGTGTAGCAATCCGGGAAGTTTGCTTCATACATTTTATATATTAGCCCTGCATGAAAAACTCTATCAAAGGCCTTTTCTACATCGAGAAACGTAGCAACTACGTAGTCTTGGACGTTGAATGCGCTGGTTATCTCTTCGGTAAGACGGACCAGTTGATGGGTAGTCGAATGAGCACTGCGAAAGCCAAATTGCTCATTTGGCAGCAAGTTATGTTCGTGTATGTGTACTTTAAGTCTGTGTAAAATTATGCGCTCCGCAACTTTAGACACAGTACTCAGTAGGCTTATTGGCCTGTAATTTTGGGGCAGTGTTTTGTCCTTGCCCGGCTTGTGGAAGACTATTACTTTTGCTTCCTTCCACTGGGAGGGAAAAATATTCAGTCTGAGCATTGCATTAATGCATTCAGCCAGATATTCAAAGGCTTCGTCTGGAAGCTGTTTGAGAACAACTGCTTGTATGCCGTCGTTCCCAGGGGCTTTTCGCGGCTTCATATTCTTAATAGCACGCTTAATTTCTTGGGCCTGGGTGGGGAGAGGCTCAGAGATAGTGGGCTGGTGCAGTTTAGCGCGGAGTTCGCGGTAAATTTGTGCAGTGAATGGCCTGTCACAAGGCTGCAAATTGGGCTGGAATGCTGTTTCTAAGGTGCTTGCGAAAGCTTGCGCCTTGTCCTGGGGAAGAAATGCGAGTCCATTATTTGTTTGGAGGGGTGGAATTTTATCAAATTTATTCAAAATTCGCTTAGTCATTGCCCAGGTACTCCCGTCCTGTACATTGAGCTTCGCGATTTTGGCTTCCCACTGGCTGCTACGCCACAACGAGAGTTCATCTGATATAGCAGTTTGAAGCTCGTTGATTCTGCGTTTAATAATGTGCGTGCGTCGCCGTGTGTATTCGCGGCGCAGTCTGTTCTTTTGCGATATCATATCGCAGATGTATGCTGGCAGCTCGTCATGCATTAACTTAACCTCCTTTTCTGGGATGCACTGGCTAATTCCGTCTTGAATTTTCGCGGTAAAAGTGGTTATAGCGTTTTCTAGATTATCACTATTATTTATTTCGTCGAGTTCTGAAAGATGTAATGACAAAAAATTTTTAAAGCTAACCCAATCTGCATTTTTGTAGTCCCTGACTTTACGAGGTGGGTTCGAGTCGACATTTGCGTCGTCAAAAATTAAATGAACAGGGAAGTGGTCAGACGTTAAGTCGTGTACAACTTCGAGTTCGAATCCCGAGTGCACACGTTTATTAATAACGATGTCTAGAACATCTGGGAGAACCCCCACACGCCCAGTGTCGTGTGTGGGCTCCATGGGAGCATGAATTTGGTAGTTGTGATTTAATTGGTGGTTATAAAGAATTGTACCATTCTGTGTGGCTCGCCTGCTGTTCCACTCTCTATGTTTAGCATTTATGTCTCCTAGAGCGAGGAAGGTCGGGGCCGCCCCATACAGGGCGTCCAGATCAGCCACGCTCAGGGACCTACCTGGTCGCGCATACATAGAAATAATTTTTATGTTTTGCCTGTTAATAGTTAAGTTAATTGCTACTGCTTCGAGATTCTGAAAATCGGGGAGCTGCCATTCAGTGTTTTTTATGCTTTTATGGACAATAAGGGCTACTCCCCCTCCTCTTTGATTAACTCTGTCGCGCCTATAGATTGCATAATTTAGTATAGTAATTCTATCAGTCGGAATTAAGTGGGTTTCATTAATCGCAGCTATTTTTATTTTGTATTTTTCTAAGTGGTGAATTAATTCCGGTATTTTATTTTTAATGCCGCGTGCATTCCAGAATAGGAGGGACTTAAGACTATGGGCCGCGGTTGGTATGCAACACTGGGCCGGATTACGAGCTGCCATTGAGCTTGGCAGCCAGTGTCTGGACGAAGCCCATCATCGCATGGACTTTTTCTGTTAGGGAAACAGATGGGTCGCACCATATAACCATAAGCTGGCACATGGGGACGATTGTGGCCGCCAGATTTTCATCCGTGTTGAAAGTGCGCGACTGTTCGAGCACTTTCTGGAAGTCAGCCAGGCCCGGTTTCGAGGCTGGCTGCTGTTGGGGCGCGGGCGGTGCAGTTGGCAGCATTGGAGCTGCGTCTACCGCCATGCTCGTCTCAGGTGCCGGGGCTACCTGCGGCCGGGAGAGCGCGGTCGTGCGCTTCGCCGGGGCTGGCGCAGCCTTAGCTGCTACGAGCTTATCCTGGGCAGGCTGTCGCGGCCTGTCCTGCCCAGGCTGCGGGGGCCTTTCCTGAGTGGGTCGCGGGGGTTTGCCTTGGCCATTTTTGTGGCCCGTCGGGTGTTTTTTGAACCCCTTCCGCTGCCAGGGGTTGTTCGCCAGCACTGGGTAGTCCAGCTCGTTGTAGCTGGGCTCGCAGTGCTGCTCCAGGGGCGCGAATCGGTTGCCACCTGCCTGCTGCAGGTAGTCGCCGAAGCTCTGGGGAGGAGGGTACCTCGGTGGACCCCAGGGGTTTTGCCTCGGGGGGCCAGAGAAGCCCGGAGGGGGCCGTGGCATCGGTTGCGGCTGGGGCTGCATTGCAGCGCGCCTGTTTTCGCGCAGGTCGCGGCGAGACTGTTGCTCGCGCTGCTTGCGTACCTGGGGCGGAAGGTGCCTGCGGGTCTCTTTTTTATAGACCTGGCAGCCCTTGTAGTTTGCGCAGTGTGCCTCCTTACAATGCGCGCACTTTTTGTGCTCCTGGTTGCCCCCATTGGGGCAGTCGGGAGCGCGGTGTGGCCCGCTGCACCACCGGCACACAGGGGCCGCGTGGCAGGCCTTGCCAACATGGTTATAGCGTTGGCAAACGCTGCATTGGGCGGGGCCTGAGGGGCGCCTGTAGTCGACGACACGCACCAGCATGCCGCCGAACTCTGTCAGGGAGTAGATGCGCTCAGAATCGCACGTCTGAGGCACCTCAATGACCAGGGCGTCGCATTTTTCCCTGCGCAGCCTGTTCTCCAAGAACCAGTGGTTCTGGACAGGCAGGTTCAGGGCTGCAAATTCCTCCTGGAGGAAATCGGTCGGGGTGTGGCGGTGTACTCCGCGCAAGACGAATTTCTTGGGCACTTCGTCTCTCTGAAGGAGGACGGAGTGCTGGGCGCCTATCGCCTTAAGGGCCTGGACTGCCCTTTGGTAGTCCGGGACGGACGCAGGATTGACCTGGATCTCGTCCTTGCCGCGGTTTTGGCAGGTGAACTTTTCCGCCAGGGCCTGCTTGAGGGCGGTGTATACCCTTGGGTACGTGTGCCCCTGGTCTAAAAACACGAACAGGGGCTTCACTCGGAGCTTTTTGGGCGGTGCCGCAGCTCCGGCGGCATGGCCTGCAGTTGGTTGTGGGCGAGGGGGGGAGGGGCCCGCCTCGTCGTCGCTGCTGCCTGCACCGGACACCTCCGTGTGCAGGCGCTTGTTGCGCTTACCAGTGGCAACACTCCAGCCACTGGATTGATCGGAGCTAGGCCCTGAGGGGGCCTCGCTTTCTGTCATCTCGACAGCGTCGCTCATGTCGTCGTGGTAGCCTACGCTCGGGTCCACCCACTGACCGTCCCCCGGGGCTAAGTTAGCCGGGTTCAGGCTAGGCTACAGGGGAGCTAGCTCCCCGGGTGTTGCCGAGTTGTTGGTTGCCAATAACTTACTCTTTACCGCAGCTCTCTCTTACCGCCTGTGCGCATGTAGCACACAGGCACCTTTCAGTACACCGCTGGGTAGCACTAAGAAGTGCTAACCACAGCTTGGGCGTCGACGATCTATAAATTCACGGCGAGCAGCTCCGGGACACGTCCGTCCTCTACCGAAGCGCAGCTGGAACTCCTTTCGCCATCCATTTTTCTCTCTGCAAATATCTGGTTACCCAATTTTCTGGTTGCGGACGGTTCAGAAAATTCTCGATGCCTTGCTCACGTAGGGAGCAGCGCACTTTGGACAGCGAAAGTAATGTAGGGCTTCTTTAGCACTGATTTTTCAATGTTTTCTAAATGTCAGCAGTCTACGATGACATAATGGGCAGTTCCACTAATAGTGTAATTTTTTTTATGGCAGCTGCACTGTTTAATTTGCACTGCGAGCTGTTTAAATTTACTGCTACACCAAACAGGGAACTTTTCATTTGCAGATGTTATTCAAGGAATCAAATACGTAATTTGTGCTGGAATCACTTGAAAATGGTTAAATTAACTTAGGTATACTTTAGTGTATAGTATGCTGAAAATGTGGAGATAATTTCATGAAGGCTGTTTGCTGTGGAAGCACTAGCAAATCACCTTGTTCAGTGCCACCTGGAATGGCTTTCTTCGTGCACCTCCAAGGATGATGTGATTATTATTGTGAGTAAATTTTGTTTACATTTTCATTGTGTGAATAATAAAACTTTTAACTGTACACACAACAAGCATTTCACTTGGATCTGATGCATTCTCAAGAGTGCAGTTTCTGTTTAGCTTTTAAAACTGGCTGCCCTTCAATTCACTCAAGGTGCAGATGCAAGTTGCTGATGAAGTATTCCACACACATGCTACATTGGAGAAATATTTTAATAAAAATTAAAACTCTTGCAGGATTTCGAATAAAAACTATCCTATTTATCCCTTCTATGTTTTGGTACTGCGAAATTGAGAGAGGTAAGTAAGTTGTGAGGTTATTTTTACTTGCTTGCATGTGAGGTTAGCAGAGCAAAAATATTTTTGAAATTGCAGATACATGGTCACTTTATTTCGTTGCAAACATTTATAAGCTCGTAATCTTATTTAAAGTCTCCATACTTAATGCGTTTGGAAAACCTTCTTTCTCTCAATTTTACAATGGAACAAAATTTTACTTGTATGTGTACATTAATTCCATCTCTAAATGATGTAGGTTTACGCACCGAGATCAGGTACATTGTAGAGAGAAAAACACACGAGTACCTGCTTATTTTGAAGTTTTAATGAGTATATTAAAAAAAAAAAAAAAAAAACGATAAAAATATAATTGAAAAAGTATATTATTCACGTATTTTTGAGGATGAGGGGAGGGGGTGTTTTTGTCCGATGGTCGTTTATCTTTAAAGAAATTTCCGTTGGACCTGTGCGTTCTTGCTCTGCCAATTCTCGAAAAATGAAATATTTTAAGTCGTCTTTTATGTGCTAACTTCATTATATTTGGCTGCATTCGTATTTTTATTAGTTTTGAAACATTCATGTCACGGAAAATAATCATAAACCAGGACAAAAACGTTTTGACTAAATGTTCTAGGTTGGTTGTAAAACATTTTCTTATTTTATTTCACATCGGAAACATCTGTTAAGTTGTAAGCTTTGTAATGAATGCGACAGTCACTTGTTCGCTGAAGTGTTTGTTTAAGAAATTAGTATTGTAAATTTGTTTATGGTCTTGTTAAATGAAATTTTAAGTGAAATCATTTGGGAAAACAGAGGCTACAGGAATTTTCAACACAACTTGATGACCGACGTTGTGACTAGTGTGGGAGTGTGTGCTCGTGTAAATATCAATTTTTCTTACTCCTCGTGCCGGTCAACAGGAAAACAGCGAGTGTGTTATCTCATCGCGGGCGTGTGATTGCGTGTGGTAAATTGTGCTAGGTTAATTACCGCAAAACTCCACTGTGTGCAAATATGTAGTGTGTCGCTGTATGCAAATATTTGGTATGTCTTTTTTTTTTTTTTTTTTCAGGCAATACACACTTTGAATTTTACACAATTTCGATGCTGCAACCTAAGTGTATACATGCGAATAGGATTGCTTAAATGAAAAAGTAAAGTAGGAGGTAAGTGCAAATGTTTCCAGGAGGTTATGCACACACAATCTATTTTATGAATTAATAGTTATTATCTAAGAAAATGATAGAAGATTATAAATAATGTGTGCAGAATAATACAGAATTTGCATGTTACACAAAAAAAAAATATATATATATTCCAAATATTGTTAGCAAAATGCACCTAGATTAGTGAGCTGGATTTTTTTTTTTTTTTTGTATTTTTGTTCTGTTGATCCCACGTGGAGTCAAGGCTCCGGGATATAGAACATGTATGTGCAGACAATTAATATTTACATGATGCAAGTTACCAAGAAAAAAAATTTCAAAAAAAAAAAATACATAACATGTTACACAATTTAACTTTATGCAAAACATGAAGCAGCTGTTATCACAAGTCCATTCAACAAATTAACAATTCAATTTCTCTATTATCAATCAAATTAAAGAATAGCTTCAGAGGGTAGGTAGGATATTCTAGAAGAATTTTTTTTACTGTTTTTTTTTTTTAATACTGGTAAATTGTTTTAGTTATTTTCTGTGATATTAAGTTGTAAAGTTTTACTCCCAAGTAATTTAGTCCATTTTCAAATCGCCTAGTGTTATGTTCAACTATCCTCAATTTACTAGCATTTCTGGTGTTATACCTATGTGCGAATATCTAAAAAAAAAAAAAAAAAAAAAAAATAATAATTTTTTTTTTCTTCTTTTTCTTAAGAATGAATAAAAAGTTTCTAGAACGTATTCATTTATGGCAGTCAGGACTTTAAGTTTTTTGAATTTTGGTCTGCAGTTAGATGATTTTTTATCTTTTGTTATTATTCTAATAGCTCCTTTTTTTTTTTTTTTCCCCCAATGTTATATGGCAGAAAGAGTAGAGCTATGGCTACTGTGACATCATGCATTGATGGGAAGGTTATTGTTGGATAACAAAAATTTAGATGATATAATTTTTATTTTTTTCCATACACAACACATTGCAGGTACAATTTTACAGGTTACAGCTGTACCACCTCTAGTATTGCTGCCGACCATCCAACAAATGAGCACACTAAACAGGCATTGATGACATTGTTATCAACGTCTTTTTGAATCTCTCATTATTATACATAACTGCCCACTGAAACAGAGAAACTTCAAAATAGGTGTGTGTGTGTGTGTTTATATATATATATATATATATATATATATATACATATATACATATATACATACATACATACATACATACATACATACATACATATACACTTATATATTTATTTTTTCACTTTGAATTTTGTATGAGGTATACACATGCAAAGATTCACAGCTACTGGGTGGGTGAGTGAGTGAGTGAGTGAGTGAGTGAGTGATTGATTGATTGATTGATTGATTGATTGATTGATTGATTGATTGAGAGAGAGTGAGTGTGTGTGTTAGGGGGGGGGGGGGGGAAATGTGGTGATTGTGGGGGAAAAAAAAATTTAAAATTGAAATTTTTAAAAAAAAATTTTTTTCTGTAGGGTGCAAAATAGTAGTGCCAACGGCACGTGGTGTTCCCAAGCGGTCACCCATCTAAGTACTAACCATGCTCGACGATGCTTAACTTCGGTGATCGGACAAATTCAAATTCAAATTCAAAAGCTTTTTATTGCGATGTTTGCATACATTGATATTTACATAGGTATACATAGTGGAACGCCAGCACATTGTGCTCTTTTTCCATAGTTTATAGACATTATACAACACTTCTTATATACATTTACATTTATTTAATAATTGTTTTTAGGAGGAAAAGTTTAAAAAAACCTCCGTAATGTTCTGGAGCCTGTGGGCTCAATGTTTTCTGATGATCATACACGTTGAAATATATTTACAGAGAAATTATTATTGATATTTACATACACATAGTTACATATTTTTCACTGAACAGTTTGGGAGTAGGTTTAGTTATGCTTGCAGCTTATATATTACACTATTGTACACTATATTACATAAGTTGCACTTTTGAATCTATGTCGCTTTGGTTGGCGTTCATTTGCAGTCTCGATGCACGGCACTTTGGTGGATGTCCGTAGCACTGTACACTTTTGTGGCTGGTTGGAGGATTTTCTTCTTCTGCCCAGTCAGGGTGGCCTGCCTGGGTGGTAGTCTGTAATTAGTTTATGTGGGTGTGGTCGTGTGATGTTGTGTTGTCCAATGTTCTGTATGAGTGTAGACGGGTGTTGTGATGCTTTTGTGAAAAATTTGTCTGTGTATTTAATGACTAGTTGGCGTGGTGATAGTGTGCCTGCAAGGTCGTGTAATTGTGTGTTAGTTACATGTCTGTATTTCCCGAGTGTTGCTCTGAGTAGCTTATTGAAACATGTTTTTATTTGGTGGAATCGGATGTCGGGGACATGGGCAAATATTACAGAGGAATACAGTAAAATAGGGACAATGTACGCCTTGAAGAGGCGCACTCTGTCCTGGTCAGGCAAGGGGCTGTGGGGGCGGAGGAGGGAGGAGATCGAGTTAAAAGCGCGATAGGCCCGGGCAGTGGCAGACGAAAAGTGCGGGGAGAAGCGCAATGTGCGATCCAGTGTGACACCGAGGTATTTCACTGAATCGCTCCATTTTATCACTGCGCCCCCCACAAACAGTGTGGGTGGCAGGCGGGGGCGTCGCCTGGTGAAGAAAATGGCTTCGGTTTTGGCGGGGTTAGGGAGAATGCCCCAGGACATAAAGTAATGATTAACTATGTTGATGGCCGCGGTCAGCCTGGCTTTAATAAGGACGGGGTCATGGTGTCTAACCATCAGCGCGGTGTCATCCGCGTACATGACAATCGTGCATTCGGGGGGCTTGGGAATGTCATGAGAATATAGGGAAAATAATAGGGGAGAGAGCGTGGACCCTTGAGGGACTCCTGCAGTGATCTCTCTAGAGGATGAAGTGGACCCTTCCACCCGTACGCAGAACGTGCGGGCTTCCAGGAAAGAGTGAAGGATGCAGCGAAGAGCAGGGTTTAATCCCAGAAAGGCCAGCTTGAGGATTAGGGCGTGATGGTGGACAGTATCGAATGCACGACTCAGGTCTAGCAACACCATGCCGGTATGGGTCCTTTGTGTGAAACTGAGGGTGATTTGGTCGGTGACGTGAGCTAATGCGTGTTGTGTTGATAAGTGACGTCGGAAGCCAAACTGGAATTCAGGCAGCGGTTGTAGCCGGGCTACTTCCGCTTCCAGCCTGGCCAGAACTATGCGCTCCGCTACCTTTGATATCACTGAGAGCAGGGCGATGGGACGGTACGATGCCGGCCGATTGGATGCACCTTTTCCCTTGAATATGGGTACTACCGTGGCCTCACGCCATGGACGTGGGAAGTGACCTGAAATGAGAATGCTGTTGATTATGTTGGTGAGGTAGATGAGTGCTTTGCGTGAGATGGATTTGAGGAGGCGTGGGGTGACTTCATCCGGGCCTGGAGCGGCGTTATGACGCACGCGGTCTATCTCCTTCCTCACTTGCCTGGGCGTAGCTGTCTTGAGGGAGCCTGGCGTTGGGGGCGGAGGGGGTTGATAGTGTGTGGGGAGCTTGGAGATGTGAGGTGGTATGGGTGCTGGTGCGAATGAGTTCACAAAGTGGTTTGCCATGCACTCCGCCCTGTCAGTCGCCGACTCCGCCATGCCACCGTCCACCTCTAGGGGCGGGATCGATGACCTGGCGGCGCGGAGACTGCGCGCGAAGCGCCAGACCGAACCATTTGCGAGTGACAGCGCGTCGAGCTTTTTGACTTCGCCCGCCGACCTCCATTCAGCAACGGCCACTCTGCACCGTCGGAACAGAGCATTGTAGTCGTCCCTGTCTGGCTGTAGGCGGGTACGCTGCCATCGGCTCCGAGCCCTGTTGCGGTACGAGATGAGTGTCTTGATGTGGGCTGGGAGTGGTATTCCAAGTGGGTGCGGTTTTACTTTGGGGATATGGAGGGCGGCTGAGGTGATAATGGTGTCAGCAAAGTGAAGAACATGTTGGTCAAGTTCCTCCTTTGTGCGGGCTTTATGTTGCAGATCTAGCTGCTGGTCCATAGCTGTTCGATACATTTTCCAGTCAGCTTGTTTGAAATCGTAGATGGTGTTTGTGGAAGTAGGGGTGACTGTGGTGTCAATTGTCCCTATGACAGGGTAGTGGTCTGATGTCAGGTCGGTGCAGACTTTGAGGGGATTGACTCTGGGTAGGCATGTGCCTATCACCAGGTCCAGTACACTGGGGCTGCCAGTATGGGAGTGTGGGTGGTACGTGAACGTGTCAGGGGCATGTAGTACTAAGGTGGTTTCCTTCAGGTATTTGCGGAGGGCGATACCTTTATAATTGTTGCGGAGACAGCCCCAGGAGTTGTGCCTGGCATTGAAGTCACCCGCCAGTATGATGCGTGAGTCGAGCCGGCGAAGGCTGGTGAGGTCCTCTGCCGGGAATGGAGTGGTTGGTGGGATGTAAGTGGCCACGGCAGTAAAGGGCGTGGGGTTCGTATGCAGCCGAACTGCTACCGCTTCCATGTGCTGCAATTGAGGCGTTTGGCGCCTATGGTGCGACAAAGCTTGGCGCACAAGAAGAGCCACGCCCCCCTGTTTGCCACCCAACCGGTCGGCCCGATGCGTCACATATCCCGGCACCGTGAACGGAACGCCAGCCCTGAGCCAGGTTTCCGCCAAGAACACCAGGTCTGGTTTGTGGAGTGAAATGAAATGATTGAACTCGGCTGCCTTGTTGGCGATGCTGTTGCTATTCCAGATAATGATTTTAAGGGAGGGCATTGGCAATTGCACTAAGGACGGAGAAAATCACTGTGCACTTCTCGTCTTGGTTCTGCGATGATTTAAATTTCCGGATGGCATCTAGTAAAAAGGGAACCCATTTCAGCAAGTTGAGGTCTTTAATTAACTTAATCAATTCGGCAAATTCGTTTAGGACATTGGGTTCAGCATTAGCTTGTTGATTTTTAGGGGGTGGATGATTGTAACTGGCATGACGAGGCATTGAGTTAGAAGGAACGCGAGTGACGCGAGCTGGGAGTTGAGTGGCTTGTGGCAGTGGTGTGTCGTGGGTTGGTGTGGTTATTGCTTGTGTTTTGAATGTTTTCAGTTGGCTTGCGAATGTGTTTCTTGGGGGAGGAAGTGGGGGGAAGCTGGTGGTGGTGGGCAGTTTTTGTTGTGGCTGTGCTGTGCGGTTTACCTTAGCATTCAGCATGGACAGCCTGACTGGGCAGTCCTTGGAGGCGGCGATGTGCATGTTGGCCGGGAGGTCATGGTCCGCGCAGTTGGCGCAGTGTGGTGGGGCATCTGAAACGTTGGGGCACTCCGTGGAAGGGTGGGCGCCCGGGCACCGCACGCATCTGGGCTTCATCCAGCAGAGGTGGATGGAGTGGTCCCAGCGTTGACATTGCACGCAGCGTTGAATTTCCTGGCGTCCTCGGTAGGCCTCGAACCTGACCTCCATGTGGTCCAGGTAGTGGCGGCCGAGGATGGGGGATAGCTGGGCAGTTCCATTGAGCGAAATGAGGAACAGCGGCACTGGGATGTCCTCCCCAGTTGGAGTACGCCGGTCCATCCGTTTCACTGATGCAACATCAAGACCGAGGGAGCGTACTTGGGCAGCAAGCTCGTCCTGGTCGTAGTCGACATCCAGTCCTCGGATGACAAATCGAGAGTTCCTTTGGTCTGGGCGCGGGTGTGTGAAACATTCAAAGTTCTTTTCTTTAAGGAATTTTATTAGGTTTTCCTGGTCTGGGATGGTGGCAGTCTTTATCTTTACATTGTGCTTTGTCACAATGATGGCGTAGTCATTTTTCATTAACTGTTTGAGAGCCGGCTTGTATTGGTGGAACGCCTGGTTCATGCCAGTTTTCACCGTCACAGGTGGCATCGGGAACTTGTTGGGGGCAAATTTTTCTGGTATCGCTGGGCCAGCTTTGCCCGGCGGAGGTTTATGTGCCTTGGTGGTACTGTGCGAGGTGGGCGTGGGTGTAACTGTGTTGGGGGGGTTGACAGGTGCATCAGGTTGAGCTGTCGCTGTCTGGAAGTCGTCCTCTTCCTCGCTCAGTGTGTGGTAACGATTTGTTTTTGTTGCTCGGTCCTTGCTTGGGCTGTTGTCCATTTGGGCGAAGCACCTTTTATTGATTCCCCCTCTGCTGACTTCCTGCCACTCCATGTTGGGGATACCCTGTGCTGGTGGCGGTGTTCGAACCCCCGGGGGACTCTGGCGGTCAGCAGCGGGGCTGGTTGGTGATCGAGACATGTGCTCTTCCTGGTAGCACACGAAATATTTGTGAAAATCATCCTCGCAAATAATGTCTGGGATTTCTTGGTCTTTATGAAAAAATCTGGGTTGATAGGTTTTTCTATCAGCAATAATAAATGGGTGTTGAGACAGATCGTCCTGTTCAATGGGCCTCAAATGGATGCGACACATTATATTCTTGTCGTCTTGGACACCGACTTGAAATAAGTTGCCGAAATGTCCGAAAACAGAATCGTTGTCAACAGTTACCCCCATTGCTGGGCAGTACAGTTCGTACATGGTTTGGTTAGAGTTATCCATATCATTTAAATTATTTGTATTTATATTAATACAAGTCGCCATGTTGCTTTCAGAAGAGGTATGGGGTGCTCCAATTAATTTATCAGTAATAGAAGTCGATATGGGAACACACCCGCCCGAAAGATTGCTTCTATGAGAGTCATGCTCTATGGTTGAACTAGATTGTTTGTTTACATACATTAACGAATATTTTAAACACTGTTTATAATGTTTTTCGGCAAAGCCGCGTCTTACCTTCAATTGTGCGCATGCACAGGTGTTTGAGGAACACGAATCACACCCGAAAATAGCACTCGCGGCACTTTATATACGAAAAATTGCGGAAATCGCGGCACCGATTTTCGCGCGCACTACAACCAGATCGGACGAGAACCGGTGTGTTCATCGTGATATGGCCGTTGGCAATGATATAGATGTTTTTTTTTTGCAGTTTGTATTTGCCACTCGAAATAGCTATACCAGGTTTGATTGTTACAAACAACAGGAGAAATCGTGTAATGAACACTCTTTTACTTCCCCCCCCCCCCTCCCCACACACAACACCCACCACCCTCACCATCCCAACCACCAAAGCCCTCTTCAAAATACACTCTCACACACACACACAAACCCACACTCTATAACTGATGAACATTACCATAACTTCTTAAAGCCATTAGATAATATTTAACTCAAGAAAGGTATTGTGATATGTTTAAAGAAAGAAAGGTGAAACCTTTAACTTTACCAGCAGGTATTAGTATCACTGAGGTATCTTCTAGGTTGTAGCAGCAATAGTAGTAATAATAATAAAATTAAATAAGGTAATAAAAAAGAAAAGTTATACATGTGATCAAATCATGAATGTATAAAACTGGAATGAATTGAAATTTTTTTTATTTTTCTTCATAGGCTGTTTTGAAATTGATGAGTAAGTGCCTCTTCTTTTAAATTTTTTAATGCTGAACACTGTTACATAAGAGATGAATGTTTAGAAAATTTAAAAAAAAAAAAGCTAGCCCAGCCCCCTCCCCCCCTCACACAAAATCCAAACAAAAAAAAACACCCTCCTTCAAAACATCACATAATCATCCAGCCAGCAGTGCAGACGAGAAATTTGCACTCGGGGCCGCCATTTTGACGATAAATTCTTGCATGGCACACCAAAGGTAGGAAAGAATTTAAAAAAATAAAAATAATGGGCGAGCACCCTCGCGTCTGCCTGTAGAAAATGAAGTTAAAAGTAACATAACCTAAAGACAGGCACACACTAGGGTGCTCCCAGGCGGTTGAGAAATTTTTTCCCGCCAAAAGACTTATATATATTATTTATTTTACTGTTTTTGGCAGGGGGCTATGTCGGTCTGTGTGCAAAGTAGTTCCTACTCCCGCCGCCAGGAGCGCGCGCGGTGGGTAGCGATGTTGTTTTTTCTGCTTTCATTTGTTTATTATTTAGAGGGTTAATGCTATGTAAATGTACGCAAGTTTGGTTATGTGTCGGTAGTTGTGCGAGATTTAATTTCCGAAACGAAATTTGACTTTCATCGGCCTGCATTTCTCACTTATTCGGAAAATACATGTGTGTTTATGTATGTATAATAATCGAGTGATTTTGTAATAATTTGGAAGTTTTGTTTGCGTGTGCGATGTGGGGAAGAAAAGGTGTGCACACGAGTCCTAGGGCTATATTTTTTTTTATTGCGAAATATTTACTTCATGTGGTGAAAAATTTTAAATTATTTGTGATGCAAGTGAAATTTTTTTTTTTTTTTCAGTTGGGTGATGTGTTTGTCCTCGTTTGTGTGCAAGGAAGCAAACATGCTGAAGGTAAGGGGCCATAAATGACACTTTAAAATATTAGTTTACCATTAATTTTGGTTAAATATTAAATTGCCATATAAGTAAAATCATGTCAACTGTTGTATTCCACCCAGTATAAGCTGTTAGTAATGGGTACTTAATATAAATAGAATAAATGTAAGCATTTTCGTCTGCATGAAAATTCACTTTTTTTTTGGATCCATTTGTACTGTGGGTAGTTAAATAGTACATTATGTTGTTTTTACTTCGAAGTACAAAACATCTTGTGCATGATTGCAAATTCAAACGCAGTTAAGCATAATATGAATTCGAATTATGTGTGTGTGTGTGTGTATATATATATTTTTTTTTCAGTTTTTTTTTTTTTTTTTTTTTTTTTTTTTTTTTTTTTTTTTACTGTGTCCAGTTTTAGCACAAATGGAATTATTTTCAAAGTGAATCGATGCAACTGGTCTTTGCCATTAATATTGATATATGATCTAACTAAATTAAATAGAAAGGATTTTTTTATTTATTTTTTTATATATATAAATATATTTGTAGCAATGTACTAATGACCACAGAAGTAAGCAAAAAAAAAATATATATATATATATATATCTCAGCCAGTAAACCATGCGTCTTAAAGACTTTTTTTAATGAAAATATTTCTGCCTTGGTTAAGCTTACATTTACTATCATAGGGATTGAGGGAATTGTAGAACAGCAGCAGAAGCATTTCCTTTCATGATCATGTTCTTGGTCCTGAAAAGGACCGTTTATGTAAGCATGTGCACACCAGACCTGCTCACTTGGAGCTGGTGTATTTGGTGACAGCCTTGGTGCCCTCGCTGACAGCGTGCTTGGCCAGCTCCCCGGGCAGCAGCAGTCTCACGGCCGTCTGTATCTCGCGGCTGGTGATGGTGGAGCGCTTGTTGTAGTGGGCGAGGCGGCTGGCCTCTGCCGCGATGCGCTCGAAAATGTCGTTCACGAAACTGTTCATGATGCTCATGGCCTTAGATGATATGCCAGTGTCCGGATGAACTTGCTTCAACACTTTGTAGATGTAGATTGCGTAGCTTTCCTTCCTCTTGCGCTTCTTTTTCTTGTCGCCCTTCGAGATGTTTTTCTGGGCCTTGCCCGCCTTTTTGGCTGCCTTACCGCTCGTCTTGGGGGGCATCGTAGGTCTGAGCTGTGCCGCTGTCGCTAGATGAGTGAGACGGGAATTTTTTTTTTTTTTTTTTTTTTTTTTTTTGCATAGCCCCTCCACGCTAAAGCCAGTCCCACACAACCGAAGTGATTGTGGGCCCTCCTATAAAAATGGGAGTGATGTGACGAGAGGAAATTTATGCGTGCCAGGTGGGACCTATACGCTTACTTTAGATACTGAAAAAGTGCCAGTGCCACTCCCCACTCCTGCGGGGGAGGGGGGAGTAGCGCGGCGACGTGCGTCTGGCGCGAAGCAAGACTGCAGGAGCACGGGAATTAGTGCTCCGGCAGGCATAGGGGTTTAGCAAATGGGTTGGCAGCAGTAAACCAGCGATCGCACTGGAGGAAACCTGCTACCCGGTAGTGAAAATGTCCGCCCGGATATCCCAGAGGGGAGGAGGGGGAAAATTGGATAAGGTATAACGCATCTGCCTGGGATGGCCAGATGCGTTATGTTGGTGTAACCTGGTTACTTGTACATGGCAGGAACATGGAATTTGAAGATTGGTCTCAGCAACGCCGAGTGCGCCAGTCCGTCGGCGCGACCTGCAACTAAAATAACATAAACGTAAGAGTACACAGCACACGATGATTCATGCTGCGAAATTACAGGAGATCGTGCAGTGGGGACCTGACACAGGCACTGTGGTTGGCGTCTCTGTGACACATAGGACGGGGTTGTTAGATTTTATGACGAGAAAAAAAAATTTTTAATCGTAGCACTAAAATCTAACACTGTGAAGAAATAACACTGAAAGAAATTTTATTTATGTTGCGAAAGAATGTTTGTAACACTAAATAATTTTTAATGGGTTTAGGGGTGGCAATCTTGGGGAGAAAATGATGTACTCTGCAGTCGGCGAGTCGCTGTGGTAGGGGAAGGGAGTTGCTAAAATTAGGACGAGAAAGAATATTAATCGTAGCACTAATATCTAACACTGGGAGGAAGGAACACTTGGGAATATTTAATTTTACGTTGCGAAATAATTTTTAACACTAATTATATACAGTGGGTGCTGTGGAGGGCAAACTTGGGGAGAAGCTGACGATCTCTGCAGTCGGCGCGCCGCTCACATGGCTGCAGGCACTATGGGCGGTGTCTCTGCATACACTGTAGCGAAGCACAAGGCAGAAGATCGTTGGAATGTGGTGTGATTGATTGCGTGAGAGTTGCTAAATTCGATGGTAAAAGACCGAAGCACTAGGTGTAGTGCAGAAAAAGTTGTAATGAAAACTGAAGTGACTTCCCTGCGCGGGCGCACGGGAATGGAACTAAGTGAAAGTTTTCTATACCGTCCGCAACCGCGCGCGACTACCTCGAGCCACGCCCCCTCGCGCGCTCGCAGCCAATCAGCGCTGTTTCGGTCGGTGGTTGTGAATTTCTTGTGTGCGCTGCCGCGGAATTACGGCGGCTTCTCGCACAACACGTGTTTTGGTCTCTTGTGTGTTCTTGAATCTTCAGGTTTATATTTTCCAAGGCTACGAATGAGTGGATTGGAGTGTGTGGCAGATTGGGAATAAAAGGATGACGATAGTTTAAAGTATATTCGCTGAAGTGTGTCCATGTGTAGCTCCTTGTGTATGAGTGCTGTGGGGACATAGATAGGCACTTGTGCGACTCTTCTGAGAGCTTTATTTTGCGCAGATTGCAGTGAGCGGAGATTTGTGTTGGAGGCATAGCTCCAAGCTGGGGCTGCATAGGTCATAATAGGCCTTATACATGCCTGATATAAAAGCTTACCGTTTGTTGTGGAGATGCTGCTCTTGTGATTTAGGAGAGGATATAATTGCGCGAGCCTCGCATAGGCCTTGGCTCGTTTGTTTTGAATGTGTTGTTTCCATGTAAGCCTGGCATCCATGAGTACACCCAGGTATTCCACACAGGGGTAGAAAGAGATTGCGGCATTGAAAAGTGATAGTAGTGGCAGATGTTCTGGAACATGGCGCTTGGTAAAAATAATGGCCTTTGATTTTCCTACGTTGACTGCAGTTTTCCACTTTGTAAACCATTGCTGCAGTAGGTTTAGTGCTGCCTGTACTCTCTGCAGTGCAGCCGCAGGCCTCACAGAGCTTGAATATAGCATCGTATCATCTGCATAGCACGCTACTTCTACCCCCTGTGGGAAGGCTGGGAAGTCTGCCACATAGATGTTGAATAATAAGGGGCCTAGAACACTGCCCTGTGGTACACCAGCCTTGATGGAACGGCGTGTAGAGGTGGCACCTGGGATGCAGGCATGGAAGTGTCGTTCATGTAGGTAAGAATCTAGTGTGCGGACATATGTGTCAGGGATGTGTGCTGTGTGAAGTTTATAGATTAGGCCTTCATGCCACACACGATCGAAGGCCTTTTCTATGTCTAGAAATGTCGCAGCAGTGTACTGTCTCCAGTCAAAGGATAGTGTGATCTGTTCAACTATCCGCACCAGTTGGTGGGTTGTTGAGTGCCCCGCTCTGAAACCGAACTGGTAGTCAGGGAGAGTGTGATTTTGTTCCAGATTTTGTTGGATGCGGCTGGTGAGGATTTTCTCAGCTATTTTTGAGAGTGTATTGAGGAGGCTGATGGGACGATAGCTGTTAGGGAGGCGGGGATCTTTACCAGGCTTGGGGAGTAGGATGACTTTGGCGTTTTTCCACACAGTTGGCCATGTATTGGTGTTTAGTATGCCATTTATGCAGGTGGCTATTGCCTGCAGAGCTGGGTCCTGTAGTTGTTTTAGGACGATCGTAGGTATCTTGTCCATGCCAGGTGCCTTGTTGTTTTTTAGTGATTTTATTACTCTCCTCACTTCCTCAGGAGAGGTGAGTACAGGCTCCTCCAGGAGGGGTGAGTTCCTGATTTGGCTGACCTGGTCATTTACATGTATTTCATGCTCTGGATCTGTGGGCTGAACGTTTGGCTGGAAGGCAAGTTCTTGGCTGTCCGCCAGCGCTGCCACTTTGTCTGTGGGTGTGTAGGCGACGCCTCCAGTCGGGAGTTGGATATGAGGGATAGTGATAGGTTTTTTGGAGAGTGATTTGGTTAGTTTCCAGAGGGAGTTGTCCTGTGTGGTGAGGTTGAAAAGTTTCTCGTCCCATACTCTGGCCCTATGAAGTGCGAGCTGATTGTTTACTTCTGTCTGCAGGTGTTGAAAAATCCTCTTCAAGGCTGGGCATCTGTTTCTCTGCCATCTCCGACGTGCTTGGTTCTTGTCTGTGATGAGCTCCTTTATGTAGAGTGGAAGTGTCGCCGGGTCAGCTGTTCGTTTTGAAAGTGGGACAGATACATTTATGGCTTCCGCAACTACCTGTGTGAGGGAGGCGGAATAGGATTGGAGGTCATTTGGGGAGGAAATGATGGCAACAGGATTAATGTGTTTTTCAATGTAGCTATTTAATTTATTCCAGTTTGCTTTATGGTAGTTGCGGCTTGTTTTAGGTTGCGTTGCTAGCGAGTCGGTATTTTCAAGCGTAGCAATAACTGGCATATGATCTGAGTGAAGCTCGTAGATTACTTCTAGTTCATAAATAAAATTTGTGTTCATATAAATGGTTATGTCTAGTACATCTGGTGTCTGGAGTGAGGAGGTGGGGTAGCGGGTGGGGTGATAGGGAGCGCACACCATGTATGTGCTCTGTTCCTGGTGTCGAAACAATGTGTGTCCATTTGCAGTGACCCGTGCGCAGTTCCAGGAGGGGTGCTTGGCGTTTAGGTCCCCTAGCAACAGAAAGGAGGGTGTGAATGTTGCCAGAGCCTGCAGGTTTTCTGTTTTTAATGATTTTCCTGGTGGGGCATAGGCAGCAATGACTGTGCAGGGCCTGCCATTTATAGTGACTGAGGCTGCTACTGCCTCCATCATGCCTAGGTCTGGAGTTTGTATAGTGTGGTGTAAGATGGTGGATTTTATTGCTAGAGCAACCCCTCCCCCCTGGGCTGTGCGATCCTTCCTGTGTATAATGTAACCCTGTAGTCTGAATGTGTCTGTGGGTGCCAGGTGTGTTTCTGTAAGAGCTAAAATGTGGATGTCGTGTTCCCGAAGAAATAACTCTAGCTCCTGTGTTTTGTGGCGGACACTGTTTGCATTCCATGTGGCAATATTTTTGATGGTGATGGTATGATTAATGTGTGGGTGCATGTGCAACGTCGGACATGGCAGTGATGAGCTCAACTGCAAGGCGGACTCTGTGTTCAAGGGGGACAGTAGTGTCTAACCAGGCTGTGAGGAGGTTGACAAGTTTTGTGGCTATGTCCATGTGGATTGGTTGTGTTGTGGCAATTTTTGTGAGAGTGCCCTTAAGCACTGAGCACGCCTTGAAGTTAGTGTCTGTCTGCGCTTGCGTAACCTCCATTGGGGGCAGTGGCAGCGGGAGGTTGGCAGTTATTGGTTGCGCCGGCTGGGCAACTGGAACTGGAACAGGCTGGCTGGCAGCAACAGCGGTGGCAGGATGTTGCTGCGCCGGGGCAGGTTGCTGAGTTGGTGCAGTTTGCCTGGCATTTTCACGCAGTGCAGCCTGCAGTTCAGTCAGCCGCGTTTGCTGCGGCTCACTGTTCTTAGGCTGCTGTGCTGGTCTGCGTGGCTCTTGTCTGCGTTGTTGCTGTTGCTGGGGTTGCTGCGTGTGATTGTGGTACGCAGCTCTGGCGTTTCTTTGCCTCTGCCCTCGTTGTTGACGTGGGGACCATGCAAGTGCATCGGGGTAGTCTTCCTCGTCGAGGCCTTGAAACCTATTGTTGGTTTGGGCTGGCCAGTGCTGCTCTCTTGGCAGACTTCTGGCCCTTCGACCATGGCGGACTTGTTGCCAGCCATCACTGTCCGCCTGATGGTTAGCTTGTCGAGATGGTATGTGTTGTGGTTGTGGTGCTTGTCTGCCCGGTTGTCTTGTATGTTGGTAATAGTTATTATTAGGGGCAGTCTGCCGCAGATTGGGGGCGCCTCTGTCCCTAGGCCGGCGACGTGCCATGGCCTTGAGGTACTCAGGGCAGCCCCTGAATCTGGCATTGTGGCCCTGTTGGCAGTTTACGCATTTTGGCGGATTTGAGCAGCCCTGTTGGTGCTTGTGCGGCCCTGCACACTGGGGGCACGCGATCCTGAAATGGCATTGCTTAGACACATGCCCGAGCTGGCAGCAGTGGCCACACTGCAATGGCGCATTTGGGTGCAGGTAGTCGACAATGCGTACTCTGAGTCCAAATACATATTTAATTTGGTTGATTTTATCTTCGCTGCCCTGCGGCACATCCAGCAGGAACATGTTGAGGGCGCGCCTGTTGAAGTCATACATTTGATGAATGACTACGACAGGGACATGTTGCGCCAGAAGGTCGCTGGTGATGCGGCTGATGTTGGTGCCGGCAGGAATGTCCTTGAGGACGTACTTGAGGGGCTTGTCCTCTGGTGCGCGGGTTACGAAGAATTCGACCCCGGATTCTGAGATGATTCTGAGTCCCTCATGATACATGGGGACTGAAGCGAAGTGGTACATAGTACCCCTCTGAGTGTTTTTTGCCATGAATTTGATGTGGTGTTGCACGAGCTTGTCGTACAAGCATTCGTAGGGCACTTTTGCATTGTGCCACACTGTTATGGGGGCGGACTTGTAGATGGGGGGGTCCGCCTGTGTCTGAGGTTGAGATTGTGTGCCTTGGCTAACAGCTACCGGTGCCGGCAAGGCCGTGTCAGCCGGTGCTGTTGCCATGCAGTTGTCTGGCAACTGGGGGGCATGTGAGGGCCCTGGTTGCTGACCTATACTGAGATATTTAGCCGCGCGGTCATCTAGCTCATTGCTGGACCTTTTAACGCCTGCTCGGTCACTAGCAGTGATGTCCATTTGGCTAACTTGGCCTGTTGCCATTTTTACGAAAAAATTTGAAGCTAGGGAATTATTACGGAACGCCTACCACAAAGGAAGGGAGTGGAGCACCCACTGACCTACGACCCTGGGACTGAGTTAGCCAGGGCCGCGGCTAGGCAACGAGGCGCTGCGCCTCTGGGTGTCACACACTCATATATACAAGCCTATCCGTCGCACGACGCGGTCGTAAAAACTGGGGGTGGAAATCTAACTGAATATGCTCTCTGTGGCAGCGCAGAAACTACATGCTCACTGCACGAACAGCTAACGAGTGAGTGAGAGTGAGTGAGACGGGAATTTTTTTTTTTTTTTTTTTGCAATAGCCCCTCCACGCTAAAGCCAGTCCCACACAACCGAAGTGATTGTGGGCCCTCCTATAAAAATGGGAGTGATGTGACGAGAGGAAATTTATGCGTGCCAGGTGGGACCTATACGCTTACTTTAGATACTGAAAAAATGCCAGTGCCACTCCCCACTCCTGCGGGGGAGGGGGGAGTAGCGCGGCGACGTGCGTCTGGCGCGAAGCAAGACTGCAGGAGCACGGGAATTAGTGCTCCGGCAGGCATAGGGGTTTAGCAAATGGGTTGGCAGCAGTAAACCAGCGATCGCACTGGAGGAAACCTGCTACCCGGTAGTGAAAATGTCCGCCCGGATATCCCAGAGGGGAGGAGGGGGAAAATTGGATAATGTATAACGCATCTGCCTGGGATGGCCAGATGCGTTATGTTGGTGTAACCTGGTTACTTGTACATGGCAGGAACATGGAATTTGAAGATTGGTCTCAGCAACGCCGAGTGTGCCAGTCCGTCGGCGCGACCTGCAACTAAAATAACATAAACGTAAGAGTACACAGCACATGATGATTCATGCTGCGAAATTACAAGAGATCGTGCAGTGGGGACCTGACACAGGCACTGTGGTTGGCGTCTCTGTGACATATAGGACGGGGTTGTTAGATTTTATGACGAGAAAAAATTTTTAATCGTAGCACTAAAATCTAACACTGTGAAGAAATAACACTGAAAGAAATTTTATTTATGTTGCGAAAGAATTTTTGTAACACTAAATAATTTTTAATGGGTTTTGGGGTGGCAATCTTGGGGAGAAAATGATGTACTCTGCAGTCGGCGAGTCGCTGTGGTAGGGGAAGGGAGTTGCTAAAATTAGGACGAGAAAGAATATTAATCGTAGCACTAATATCTAACACTGGGAGGAAGGAACACTTGGGAATATTTAATTTTACGTTGCGAAATAATTTTTAACACTAATTATATACAGTGGGTGTTGTGGAGGGCAAACTTGGGGAGAAGCTGACGATCTCTGCAGTCGGCGCGCCGCTCACATGGCTGCAGGCACTATGGGCGGTGTCTCTGCATACACTGTAGCGAAGCACAAGGCAGAAGATCGTTGGAATGTGGTGTGATTGATTGCGTGAGAGTTGCTAAATTCGATGGTAAAAGACCGAAGCACTAGGTGTAGTGCAGAAAAAGTTGTAATGAAAACTGAAGTGACTTCTCTGCGCGGGCGCACGGGAATGGAACTAAGTGAAAGTTTTCTATACCGTCCGCAACCGCGCGCGACTACCTCGAGCCACGCCCCCTCGCGCGCTCGCAGCCAATCAGCGCTGTTCCGGTCGGTGGTTGTGAATTTCTTGTGTGCACTGCCGCGGAATTACGGCGGCTTCTCGCACAACACGTGTTTTGGTCTCTTGTGTGTTCTTGAATCTTCAGGTTTATATTTTCCAAGGCTACGAATGAGTGGATTGGAGTGTGTGGCAGATTGGGAATAAAAAGATGACGATAGTTTAAAGTATATTCGCTGAAGTGTGTCCATGTGTAGCTCCTTGTGTATAAGTGCTGTGGGGACATAGATAGGCACTTGTGCGACTCTTCTGAGAGCTTTATTTTGCGCAGATTGCAGTGAGCGGAGATTTGTGTTGGAGGCATAGCTCCAAGCTGGGGCTGCATAGGTCATAATAGGCCTTATACATGTCTGATATAAAAGCTTACCGTTTGTTGTGGAGATGCTGCTCTTGTGATTTAGGAGAGGATATAATTGCGCGAGCCTCGCATAGGCCTTGGCTCGTTTGTTTTGAATGTGTTGTTTCCATGTAAGCCTGGCATCCATGAGTACACCCAGGTATTCCACACAGGGGTAGAAAGAGATTGCGGCATTGAAAAGTGATAGTAGTGGCAGATGTTCTGGAACATGGCGCTTGGTAAAAATAATGGCCTTTGATTTTCCTACGTTGACTGCAGTTTTCCACTTTGTAAACCATTGCTGCAGTAGGTTTAGTGCTGCCTGTACTCTCTGCAGCGCAGCCGCAGGCCTCACAGAGCTTGAATATAGCATCGTATCATCTGCATAGCACGCTACTTCTACCCCCTGTGGGAAGGCTGGGAAGTCTGCTACATAGATGTTGAATAATAAGGGGCCTAGAACACTGCCCTGTGGTACACCAGCCTTGATGGTACGGCGTGTAGAGGTGGCACCTGGGATGCAGGCATGGAAGTGTCGGTCATGTAGGTAAGAATCTAGTGTGCGGACATATGTGTCAGGGATGTGTGCTGTGTGAAGTTTATAGATTAGGCCTTCATGCCACACACGATCGAAGGCCTTTTCTATGTCTAGAAATGTCGCAGCAGTGTACTGTCTCCAGTCAAAGGATAGTGTGATCTGTTCAACTATCCGCACCAGTTGGTGGGTTGTCGAGTGCCCCGCTCTGAAACCGAACTGGTAGTCAGGGAGAGTGTGATTTTGTTCCAGATTTTGTTGGATGCGGCTGGTGAGGATTTTCTCAGCTATTTTTGAAAGTGTATTGAGGAGGCTGATGGGACGATAGCTGTTAGGGAGACGGGGATCTTTACCAGGCTTGGGGAGTAGGACGACTTTGGCGTTTTTCCACACAGTTGGCCATGTATTGGTGTTTAGTATGCCATTTATGCAGGTGGCTATTGCCTGCAGAGCTGGGTCCTGTAGTTGTTTTAGGACGATCGTAGGTATCTTGTCCATGCCAGGTGCCTTGTTGTTTTTTAGTGATTTTATTACTCTCCTCACTTCCTCAGGAGAGGTGAGTACAGGCTCCTCCAGAAGGGGTGAGTTCCTGATTTGGCTGACCTGGTCATTTACATGTATTTCATGCTCTGGATCTGTGGGCTGTACGTTTGGCTGGAAGGCAAGTTCTTGGCTGTCCGCCAGCGCTGCCACTTTGTCTGTGGGTGTGTAGGCGACGCCTCCAGTCGGGAGTTGGATAGGAGGGATAGTGATAGGTTTTTTGGAGAGTGATTTGGTTAGTTTCCAGAGGGAGTTGTCCTTTGTGGTGAGGTTGAAAAGTTTCTCGTCCCATACTCTGGCCCTATGAAGTGCGAGCTGATTGTTTACTTCTGTCTGCAGGTGTTGAAAAATCCTCTTCAAGGCTGGGCATCTGTTTCTCTGCCATCTCCGACGTGCTTGGTTCTTGTCTGTGATGAGCTCCTTTATGTAGAGTGGAAGTGTCGCCGGGTCAGCTGTTCGTTTTGAAAGTGGGACAGATACATTTATGGCTTCCGCAACTACCTGTGTGAGGGAGGCGGAATAGGATTGGAGGTCATTTGGGGAGGAAATGATGGCAACAGGATTAATGTGTTTTTCAATGTAGCTATTTAATTTATTCCAGTTTGCTTTATGGTAGTTGCGGCTTGTTTTAGGTTGCGTTGCTAGCGAGTCGGTATTTTCAAGCGTAGCAATAACTGGCATATGATCTGAGTGAAGCTCGTAGATTACTTCTAGTTCATAAATAAAATTTGTGTTCATATAAATGGTTATGTCTAGTACATCTGGTGTCTGGAGTGAGGAGGTGGGGTAGCGGGTGGGGTGATAGGGAGCGCACACCATGTATGTGCTCTGTTCCTGGTGTCGAAACAATGTGTGTCCATTTGCAGTGACCCGTGCGCAGTTCCAGGAGGGGTGCTTGGCGTTTAGGTCCCCTAGCAACAGAAAGGAGGGTGTGAATGTTGCCAGAGCCTGCAGGTTTTCTGTTTTTAATGATTTTCCTGGTGGGGCATAGGCAGCAATGACTGTGCAGGGCCTGCCATTTATAGTGACTGAGGCTGCTACTGCCTCCATCATGCCTAGGTCTGGAGTTTGTATAGTGTGGTGTAAGATGGTGGATTTTATTGCTAGAGCAACCCCTCCACCCTGGGCTGTACGATCCTTCCTGTGTATAATGTAACCCTGTAGTCTGAATGTGTCTGTGGGTGCCAGGTGTGTTTCTGTAAGAGCTAAAATGTGGATGTCGTGTTCCCGAAGAAATAACTCTAGCTCCTGTGTTTTGTGGCGGACACTGTTTGCGTTCCATGTGGCAATATTTTTGATGGTGATGGTATGATTAATGTGTGGGTGCATGTGCAACGTCGGACATGGCAGTGATGAGCTCAACTGCAAGGCGGACTCTGTGTTCAAGGGGGACAGTAGTGTCTAGCCAGGCTGTGAGGAGATTGACAAGTTTTGTGGCTATGTCCATGTGGATTGGTTGTGTTGTGGCAATTTTTGTGAGAGTGCCCTTAAGCACTGAGCACGCCTTGAAGTTAGTGTCTGTCTGCGCTTGCGTAACCTCCATTGGGGGCAGTGGCAGCGGGAGGTTGGCAGTTATTGGTTGCGCCGGCTGGGCAACTGGAACTGGAACAGGCTGGCTGGCAGCAACAGCGGTGGCAGGATGTTGCTGCGCCGGGGCAGGTTGCTGAGTTGGTGCAGTTTGCCTGGCATTTTCACGCAGTGCAGCCTGCAGTTCAGTCAGCCGCGTTTGCTGCGGCTCACTGTTCTTAGGCTGCTGTGCTGGTCTGCGTGGCTCTTGTCTGCGTTGTTGCTGTTGCTGGGGTTGCTGCGTGTGATTGTGGTACGCAGCTCTGGCGTTTCTTTGCCTCTGCCCTCGTTGTTGACGCGGGGACCATGCAAGTGCATCGGGGTAGTCTTCCTCGTCGAGGCCTTGAAACCTATTGTTGGTTTGGGCTGGCCAGTGCTGCTCTCTTGGCAGACTTCTGGCCCTTCGACCATGGCGGACTTGTTGCCAGCCATCACTGTCCGCCTGATGGTTAGCTTGTCGAGATGGTATGTGTTGTGGTTGTGGTGCCTGTCTGCCCGGTTGTCTTGTATGTTGGTAATAGTTATTATTAGGGGCAGTCTGTCGCAGATTGGGGGCGCCTCTGTCCCTAGGCCGGCGACGTGCCATGGCCTTGAGGTACTCAGGGCAGCCCCTGAATCTGGCATTGTGGCCCTGTTGGCAGTTTACGCATTTTGGCGGATTTGAGCAGCCCTGTTGGTGTTTGTGCGGCCCTGCACACTGGGGGCACGCGATCCTGAAATGGCATTGCTTAGACACATGCCCGAGCTGGCAGCAGTTGCCACACTGCAATGGCGCATTTGGGTGCAGGTAGTCGACAATGCGTACTCTGAGTCCAAATACATATTTAATTTGGTTGATTTTATCTTCGCTGCCCTGCGGCACATCCAGCAGGAACATGTTGAGGGCGCGCCTGTTGAAGTCATACATTTGATGAATGACCACGACAGGGACATGTTGCGCCAGAAGGTCGCTGGTGATGCGGCTGATGTTGGTGCCGGCAGGAATGTCCTTGAGGACGTACTTGAGGGGCTTGTCCTCTGGTGCGCGGGTTACGAAGAATTCGACCCCGGATTCTGAGATGATT